>NC_048224.1:92366902-92445803 GCF_002007445.2 Ailuropoda melanoleuca | reverse complement strand
AAAAAAAAAAAAAGAAAGAAATCTGGGTATAAGTAGGCAGAAATCACTGAGGTGGCCTGCATAGAATAAAAATTTTAATTTCCTTTACATAGGGAGATTACTTGACAGAAAAAAATAGCCCTTGGTGGGAGCTTACAGTTGGGTGTAGTCCCCCATAAAAAAAAAAAAAAGAAAGAAATCTGGGTATAAGTAGGCAGAAATCACTGAGGTGACCTGCATAGAATAAAAATTTTAATTTCCTTTACATAGGGAGATTACTTGACAGAAAAAATAGCCCTTGGTGGGAGCTTACAGTTGGGTGTAGTCCCCCATATTAAAAAATAAGAATACCAACAAATAAAGAATAAATATAATTCAACAATGTGGGGTTTCTTGATAATAGACTTGGTACAGAAATTTAATATGTAAAGAAATCATAATGTCAGACCTCAAAGACACTTCTGTCTGGCATGAGATTTTACACGGTTTGGAATTTACACATAGAGATTTTTTTTTTACCTGTTTCCCTAGATTGTGAATTCCTTAAATACAGGAACTGTGCCTTATTTACTTTTATGACTCTAGAACATTATGATACTTTGTATTGAGGCACTAGGAGGTTTTGAAAATATCTTTGATTGCCTTAAATTATGCATACTATCTGGGTATTATGATTTTGAATGTGATAAACTGTCTATTTACTATTAAACATTCATCTATATAAGTACCGAGGTATTTGGCTGAGGGTATTGACTAGCATTTGTCGAACATCCATCATCTATCACTTGATGCATTATTGATTCACTCATGTAACCAGCTCGTTGGGTGGGCATTGATCTAGGGGAAGCAGAAGTTTACAAAACAAGGGGAAAACTTTTATAGAGCTTATGTTTTAGTGACACAAGCAGATATTTAATAACTTTTACATTGGTGATGATGAGTAAAGCAGAATGAATGATAAAGAATGATAGATTGAGGGGTGCTTATTCAAGAAAGATTGTTGGCCAAGGTCTCACTGATGAGATAATGTTTGAGCAGAGGCCTGAAGGAAGTGAGGAAACAAGCTACATGAACATTTTGTTCAAACCACTCCAATGGAGATAACATTAAGTCCAAATGCTCCAGAGTGAGAGTGAGTTTGGCACATTTTTGGTGAAAATAAAGAAAATGAGTGGTTGGAGCCAACTGAAAAATGGGAAGAAACAGGAAATGAGGTCAGAGAGTTTGGAGTGGGCATGTTAATCCCTAGTCAAAATATAACTTTGGTCCAGGGGCACCTAGGTGGCTCAGTCAGTTAAGCATCTGACTCTTGATTTCAGCTCAGGTCAGGATCTCAGGGTCATGAGATAGAGCCCCGAGTCGGGCTCTGCACTCAGTAGGCAATCCGTTTGAAATTCTCCCTTTTGCTCTACCCTTCCACCTGCATGCTTTCTCTCACTCCCCCACTCTCTCCTTCTATCTCTCAAATAAATAAATAAATAAATAAATAAATAAATAAATAAATGTTTTTAAAAACATATCTTAAGTTATAACTTTGGTCTAATTTGAGCACCCGTATTGTATTTTTCTCTGAAATTGAACATATCATGGAGTCAAATAAAAGCTCGAATTCTTGAGTCAAAACAATCAGTCCTCTCTATTTCAGAACACCATAGGGAACAAACTACTGAAGAGAAAATGAGTCTTTATAATGTTAATTTCCCAAGACAAACAGGATTTTTGCACAATAAGCTATTGAAGCACACAAATAGGAATACTTGACCCAGCTGGAGAAAGAAAGATATTCATGTAAAAGAAAAAAATAAGGAATATTTTCTGATGATAAAATGTAGCCAAATAAAGCATAAAGAAACCAAGGTAAATGGACAGGTGAGGAGAAAGGAAAATTTTAAACAGATTATGAAATCAAAAACAACATGGGTATTAAGGAGGGCACGTATTGCATGGTGCACTGGGTGTTATACGCAAGTAATGAATCATGAAACTTTACATCAAAAACTAGGGGTGTACTCTATGGTGGCTAACATAATGTAATAAAAAAATATTATTAAAAAATTTTTAAAAATAAAAAAAACATCATGCAAATTTTAGTGAGAAAACGTACTCTGATGCTATAATATTTATTTATTTAACAAAAGTTTTTGAGGACATGAAAAAACTGTTCTTCCATGAAACTTGCAGTCTATTGTGGGAGATGGAGAATAATAAAGAAAAAATGATAAGTATGATGATCTCAGATCACCAAGAAATAAGCTTATAATATGTTAAGCCATACCTTTTGCTTGTTATAATGGTTTAGTGTATTCTAATTAATTTGGGAAAAAATACAGTGTAATAGAGAAAATAAAAAAGAAACCATCAAAAAGAAAGCATACTATAAAAGGAAGTGTCAGACATCAGACTATTGAATGTCATTTCAATAAATGTAATTGGAATAAAGTTATCTATTGCTAGAAAAAAAAAACATCTGTTTTGGAGTATATGTTGCTCAGAAATGACATAATAAAATAATTAAAATATAGGTAAAGATCACAAAATGCAAACAAAAAGAAAGGATGGTCCATAATACTAATATTAAGAGGATAAAATTAACTCAATTTATGAATTATGAAAATCATATTATGTAGAAATATAGAGATGAACACTAGCAGAAACAAAGATAGGAATAAAAAATCATTCTATCTGGGGAGTGGGAATTAGCCAGGAGTTTCTCATTTTTCCTTGTAAAACTTTCATATTTTCATTGTAAATATTTCAAATTTTTAACAAAGTTCATGTTTTGGTTAAAAAAAAACTGAAAAACGTTCCATTGCAAAAACTCCCATGAAACACCATCGATATACTATAAGAAATAAACCAAAAAAATATTTAAACAAATTCAAGAATGGTACTTCATTCATGTTTAACATTTTCATACAATAAAAATTTGAGGAATTTCCATATTCTTTTGCCACAATGCAATGAATTTAGGAATGAAATTTTTAAATGTAAAATTATAATAGAAAACTAATAGCAGCACATTGGAAGGATAAATAGAAAATTCATTTAATGCTTAAGAAATGCATACAAATATGTAAAGTAATCAACACTCCAATAGAAAATGTGCACATGGCAGCAATAGACTGTCCATAGGAAATATATGACTAGCTTATAATGGCTTATAAAATTATTACCACATTCATAAATAAACACAAATTTAAATAACAATGATTTATATGTTCTACCTGTTGGATTGCAGAGGTTCCAATGTTTTAGTGCAGAGAAATGGTAAGGTAATTCTCCTATGACTTCATGGGTATATAAATTGGTCTAAGCTTTTTTGAGGAAAATTTGGTGTTATTTCTCAAAACAACCTCAGTAATTCAATTTTTAAATATTTATATCATTGATATATTAATGCATCCACTGAATTGCTAGTTAACTAGTGTGTTTATATACTATAAATAAAAAATAAGAAAAGTTGTGCTTATGTTCATCAGTATTAATTTCTTTAAAAATCATAGTATTTTCATACAATAAAGTTTTATTTAGCAACTGAAAATAATGTGATTAATGTTTATAGTCAGAGAAAGAAAGTTCTTTAAGAAATATCGCAAAGTAAATAAACCAAATGTTTGGTACCTATTTGTCTTCAGTACATACATAAATAATATATGAGACAAATAACTGCAATGGAATAAAATTTTTCTTTGAGAATAGGGAAGAAATTATGGATTGTAGTTAAAGGTAAGGAACAGAAGCAGAGATCTAGTGCAAGGGATGTTCACCTTTTATTAAAACACTTTTGTATTTAATTTTTTCAGTCTATAAATGAGTTCCTTTTTCATAACATTTTTAAGAGGCAAATATGCAAGACTCAGTGATTTCAAGAAAGAGTGAAATTATCAAAATGACCAGTGTTTCTCATGTATTTGTGGTGTAGATGACAAGGTCCGAGGTCAGATCTTTGACAGAGAAAATAATGTATATAGATGTTTGTGGAAAAGAAATTTGAAAAGGGATATGATTAATTTATTGATATATTTTGCTTTTAAATATCTTAATAAAGATATAACAGGGGTAACAGAAAATGCTTATGCAATGATTTCTTAGGAATATTTAACCCATGGCACAAACAGAAGAAATGCTGGTTTTCTTAATTGTTAAAGGAGAGAACTTCATCCTTTCATACTTCTTTCCTTTGCACCTCTTCCTCCCTCCTTCTCCCCTTGCCCCACACCTTCCCTTCACCCTCATCCTTTTCTTCTTCTCCTCCTTCTCCTCCTCCTCCTTTTTCTCCCCCTCCTTGTCCTCCTTCCTTCTCCTCCTCCTTCTTCTCTCTCCAACTGGCAAAAAGAATACAACTAAGCTCCAAGTTTTTAAAAATGCCATCAAGCTTATGACAAGTCATTAATATGTCAGTTGAGAGTAATACATTTAGGCATGAAAGATGTAGATTTCATTCCCTTTATTTTGCTTTGTAATGCATGCTCTTGCATCAGACCAGTTCAAGAGACATTGGATATTTAGGTCATCATTTATTGACCACCAACAGACTTTATTTTATAAAATTCAAGTTGTTTATGTTGTAGATCAATATAAGCGGAATATACAGTATTTTCACTTTTTTAAAAATTTATTTTTTTGAGAGAGAGAGAAGGAGAGAGAGAGCACGAGCAGGGGGGGGCGGGCGTGTAAAGGGAGACAGAGAGAGAACCTTCAAGCAGACTCCACAGCCAGCACAGAGCCGAACTTGGGCTTCATCTCATGACCCCGACATGATCTGAACGGAAACAAGAGTTGAAGGCTTAACCTGCTGATCCACCCAGGCATCCCTACAATATTTTCTTCACAGAAAACCCTGAAGAAAACTCCGATCATATCTTGCTGCCAAAAATAATATATTTCTGGTAAGAAACTTCTTTTGTTGCTGTTGTTGCTTTTAATCTCACATCATTTTGAATTATTTGACTGATGAGTTTTCTGTTTTTGATTTGTCCTTCAAATGATAAATCCATGGGCCCAAATTTAGTATCCATAAAATCATTATGTTTAATAATTTTAGCCTTAGTCATTCCTTCACTTTTTCCTGCTGTTATTTTCATTTTCCCCTTCTCCTCAATCTGGGCATGAGTAAAATATCTTAATTAAATATAAAAAAGTTAAATAACAAATTAAATATATATGGGGTTATTTAACAAATTAGCATAATTGCAATGGCATTCACTACTTAGGATTTCCAATATTTAAAGCAAAAGCATTTTCTGTCAGAACATTTCATGACTGTTGAAAATACATGTTGATGTTTAAAGCACAATATTACTCTTCAGTATTTTTCCATAGAAGTATGAAACCAATGATTAATATTGAATTATCATGTTTCAGTTCTATGAGAATATTCATAAAAATATCTATAATAATTAAGTTTAGACAAATAATTTTAGTAGAAACCAAGATAAAAGCTCTCCCTGCTTTTAGCTTTGGATACATGAAAATCAAACTGATATTTATTTTATATTTATCAATTGCTTTTGAAATGAAATGAGAAAAAAATTTCTGCTAATAAGAATCATCTAATGAATTCTAAGAGATATCATCGTGTCCAGGAAAATAATGAAGGTACTTCTCTCCTTGTTTACTTTATATTCAGTAGCCTTTACAATAGTATCTGAATATTCTCTAAAAGTTACATCTTTTTAACTTTTTAAACACCTTTTTTTAACATGCCTAACCGTTGGCTGAAAACGTCAACACTTTTTGACTTCTTGATCTTTCCTGAACCATTTCTTCACTCTCTGCCCCTTCTTGTTCCTCAGGTCTTCCTTTTTCCCAGAGTTGTGTAATCCCTCATCTTCTGGGTAAAATTCTACCCATCCCTCAAACTCAAAGGTCCAACACAAAGGTTATTTTTTTGAAGTCTTGAGAAATTACTTTCCACTTTCTAACTCTATCCACAGAAAATCGCTCCTAATTTATGCATTAGAGTATATATTTAATATTGAGCTAGCTACTACTGTTTTTTTCTTTGATCAAAATATCTGTGTACCTCTAAATGCATCTACTAGCTCTTGTTATATTTGTTGTTTATTTGGGGGAAAAGCTCTGTCATCCTATCCCAAGCACTACTTAGAGGCATATTTAAGTGTTAAAGTTATCAACAGTTCCTAGCCTGGTGTCTCATACAGGTAAATGTTTAATGCATGTTGTTTTGAATTGAATTAAATTCCCAAAGTGTAAAAAGCTGAAAGCATAGTGGGTAGTGATCTATTTGTATTAAGAAACAATATATTTAACCTTAGGGTTGTAAAATTAGTAATTTTCTCCTATAAATTAGAGAAGTCCAGCATGTCAGGACAAGCAAATATACCAAAAAATCCCCTTTCATGAACCTCTCCTCCACATTTATTAAAAATCTCTCTTCCACATTTATTATAGAAATTAATAAAGTCTCTAAAATCTCAGTTTGACTTGGAATTAATAAAGAAAAAGATTGCGATCATCAAAAAAATAAAATAAAAAATAATATTCTTTGAACTACAAAATAACTGATGCCTTTGTATATAAGAGCCATTGTCAACTTAGAGAAACAAGAAATTTAGTTTTGCCTTCAAAGGCATCAGTATTGAATCAAGATGGAAAGAGCTTACTAATCAATTCAAAATTATTATTGGAAAGTTCAAAGACACTTATCTACCACTGAATTATATAGGAAGTCTCTAAATTCCCCATTCCTTTAGATTTAATATACTAAAAAATAACATGTTTTTCTTTTTAATCATTTTTCCATATTGTATCAAGCATCCTTAGTTAGCAGCATTACAGTTTTAAGCAAGCATTCCCAATATAGAGATATTTTTAAAATTATGTTAAGTTTTTTTAATTACATTTATTTATTTTTTTAATTAACATTAGTACACTAACACACTACCCCCTTCTTCCTTTTGGAGGAGGAGGAGCATCAGACATCCAGCTAAGACCTTGTTAAAGCCTGATCGCAGAACGACTGAATGAGAATCTGCATTGTAATACAATCTTCAGGTGATAGATATGCACCCTAACATGTGAGGAACACTGATCTCATATAAATTCAGAACCTTTGTTTGTATTAAATAAATGTTACTTTGCTTCTTTTCCTTAGATGTCCCTACATGGTCTTTGTAACCTCCAGATTTATAGGAGGAAAAGAGCTGGTGATCCTCACTCCTATAGTCATACAACCTGGTTGTTTGATATAATGAATGTGAACCTAAGATCAAATTTTGCCATATAATTAAACCCTTTTCAGTAGTCAAAAGGAAAAAAATAATTATTCTTATTGCATGATTTAGCTATATCTCTAGTTAATCAAGTATGTGAAACCTTCATCGCAGTGGTGGGATACAGGATTGAATGGGGTTCTTGGACTCAGGAACCACTGCAGTGTGTAAATGGGTGGGATTGTCACATTATTATAAAATATTCATACAACTGTGTGGATGCATGTACAGTATTTCTAGTCAATCTCCATATAATAATACCTACTAGTATCATCAATGATGAATTATTTGTAGCATTCTATTAATGTTTGTGACCATAAACTCCTGCTTAGTCTCTCAAATGTTTTTTTTTTTTTAAGATTTTATTCTATTTATTTGACAGAGACCGCCAGCAAGAGAGGGAGCACAAGCAGGGGGAGTGGGAGAGGAAGAAGCAGGGTCCTAGAGAAGAAGCCTGATGTGGGGCTCGATCCCAGAACGCTGGAATCACGCCCTGAGCCGAAGGCAGACGCTTAATGACTGCGCCACCCAGGCGCCCCTAGTCTCTCAAATGTTAACAGCTATCCCTGGAGCGTGTGTTGCTAATTAGTTGTAAAAAGTGTTACCTGAGTAGAGACTTAGTGTATTAAAAATAAGGTAAAAATATATAGATCTCACTCTGTAGGACAAAGCAATTTTAAATAAATTATAGTGCTATTTTCAATCTCTAGTACATTTCCTTGAGGAATGTGTATCTTAAAAATGAAAATATGTCTTCATCTCTTTATACCAAGTTTTCAGTAGAAAATTGAGGCAGTTTCAGTAAGTTTGTGCAAAGAGCAGTTTCACTGGATTGGGTTTGAACCATGATTGTTTTTAACTATAGACAGACAGCTGCAGATAAGGGACTGCCACGGATGGTTGACACAGGTTTTCTGCTTTACTGGAGCAATGGAGCTTTAGTAGGTTTAAAAAAAATAATAATGGAATCTCCTAGAGAGCAAATCTTTTCATATGGTTGTATTAACAATCATCTGTGGAAGAACTTCAGTGCTTTCAGGGATTAAGAAGAGAACTTGCTGGCAAAGTGGCTGACTCCGAAATTATTCCAGGAATAAGATGCAGGGGAGAAGGGTAAGGAGAGAGAAAGGAACCCTCATGGGTCTGGACACTGGACAATTCTCTGGTAGAAGAAAAGACTGAAATATTTTCTTAGGAATTTACGGAAGTTGGGGGAATTCAGAAAAACGGTGATATTCCTTTCCAAATGTTATGTGTTGTGGACGTTGAGTACCCCCTGCATTAGTTTCCGTGGAAGGAAGCTAAAGGTCCTTGATGACCAGAGATAGGTATTTTGTGTTGTTTGCCGGGTACCACAGGTGCCTAGATATGAAAATTTGATGGAAAGAGAACAGTTTAGGCTTTTGTTCTAAGTAGTTAATGCTGAAAAATGTCTTTGCTATATTGTCTAAGGAGGCCAAAATATAATATTAAACAAAATATTAACCTCAATTAATACTGTTGAATAGAATTTTAAAGGATGACTTTTGCAATGAAATCTCACAAAACACCAAGTATGGAACCCAGAGAGGCAAATTATTTACCTACGGTGAGAGAGAATACAGGAAGTAGGTCAAACTTTTGTGTTTGCCTAACCACTAATTTGTTTTCTCCATAAACATCTACATGGGAAGAAAAATTATCCCAGGGTGATAACTGAATGGACATGAGAGTAGGGCAAAAGGATCCAGTTAGTGGATTTAGATATTTAGTAGCATGATGTCTGGTAGCTTTATGAGTTCATCTCAACACATTTTACCACCACCCACTGAAATGCTCTGGCTTAAGACTTTGGTATGATCTATCCTCCTTTTATTTCTCTTTACAACCCACAACAATTGCATTATCATATGTTTGCAATTCTACCTCTAAAATAATTCATGTCCTTGATTTCCTCTCACAATTGCATTATTCGACTCTAGTCAAAGTCAGCTTCATTTCTAAAGCAAACCATTACCATATGCTAGTAAACAGTTTCTCACATACCACTCTGAGTCTCCATTTTCATGTCCACAGATTTTCCTTATAGCAGCTAGGGTGATTTGTTTAAAAAAAGTAACACAGCTAAAAATACTTTATATTGACTATATTTGTGTATAGAGACTTCAAATACCTTCCCTTTATGGTAAAATTTAAAAATTTTGGAAGAAACTCACAATTCATCTCTTATCACTCACCCCCTCAGTCAATATGCTCAGATACTTACCCTTGCTTCTCTATTGTTGCTACATTTTGTGGGACCTAGCACCTGAAAATTGCATTTGTTATCAAAGGTTAATAGTATCCACAATGTTTGTTGGGAAAACGGGTACAAGACACAATGTGGCCAGATTCCTCCAAGCCAAGAAGAGCATCTTTACTTTCATCTCATCGGACTTTTTTCTTTTAAGATTTTATTTTTTTAAAGTAAACTCTACACCCAACATGAGACTTGAACTCACAACTTCCAAGATTAAAAGTCACACGCTCTACCAACTTGGGTCATCCAGGGGCTCCTCATCTCACTGGACTTTTAACATGAGCAAAGCAACAAGGGACCATCAGTTCTAATCCCTTTATCCTCTTCTGGCTTACTCCTGAGACTCTATGTTATGAATTTGTCAAATTAACACTTACTAAGTGGAGCCCATGGTGCCTGATGGTGATTCTCAGTTCAACAATAGACCACGGGAACTAAAAAAGAGAAAGCAGAAATTGCTCACAGATCCTGGAGGAAGTATCTGACATACCTTGAGGGACTACATGGGGAAGTCAAGGCATAGTGCAGATAAAGATAGGACCTGGGTGGGGCACATGCCTTTATTAGGGTCTGTGGGTGGTGTGTTTTATAGTTCCTAAACTAAGGCCAGACTGGTCAATTCAAACGGAAAGAACGGGGTTTTGGTAAGCCCCACAGGGATCCTTCCTAAAAGGGACATACTTAAGGCACACAGGTGCTGGAAGGCAGAGGGGACTGATGATTACAGGGACTTCTGGGGAAGTCATATCAGGAACTTGGATATACTTGTGACTCTGTGGACTATCTAGGGCACGCGCTTGCATGAGGGGGCTGGTATCAGTTTAAAGTGACTGCAGAATGGATCCCTAGGCAGCAACACCATGGAGTAGCTTATTAAACTTCTAACACTCACACTCATTTTTCATTCCCATAATCCATTTAAAAATAATTTAAATATTTTTTAAAAGGCTGACTGGATTATCTCTTACTCAAATGAAACCACAAGATAAACAAAATGTAACAAAATCATTTTTTATTCAGTCAGTATGTTCTCCCTTCTCATACCTACATTATTTTAAGAAAAATTAAGTCAATGTTGATATATATCACAATTTTACGATGTTCCGATTGTAGTGAGGAGTTTTAAAATGTACCTTTTAATGTATAGAAAAAGTTTCAACCACATAAATGTTGCTTGAGAAAGTGTAACTAAATATGTATTGTTTCGTTGATTTAAACTTTTTATATAAATGACAGGAAGAACCTTGAGGATATATGTACATTATTTCTAGAATAGCAAAGATGTGAAAAGCAGAAGTAAGCTGTATTGACAAACTAAACATTAGGCAAGAGTGAACAAGTCAAAAAATAATTTGAATTTACCCTGAGGAGGAAAAGCCTAGAGGCAAATCTTAAGATAGTACTAAGTATGGAACAATTTTTCTATTATTTCAGGATTATCATAAAAATTCTAGAAGTTTGCTCCTCCTTTCCATATAAAAGGCATGTAAGAGCCTCATTAATGTTAACACCACCCTAATAAGACACACTAAATATTACCAAAGTACAATTTAAAGCAAAGGAAGAGGGGTGCCTGGTTGGCACAGCGGTTAAGCGTCTGCCTTCGGCTCAGGGCATGATCCCAGCGTTCTGGGATCGAGCCCCACATCAGGCTCTTCTGCTATGAGCCCTGCTTCTTCCTCTCCCACTCCCCCTGCTTGTGTTCCCTCTCTCTCTGGCTGTCTCTATCTCTGTCGAATGAATAAATAAATAAAATCTTAAAAAAAATAAAATAAAAAAAATAATAAAGCAAAGGAAGAACAAGCGGGGAGTGAGGGGTATTTCCCTGCCCCATATCAAGGCTAATAAAACATTAGTAATTAAGGCAATTGGTATCAGTGCAGGGATAGCTCAATGAAACAGAAGAGAGTATCAGGGATAGGGTGGAGAGGGGAAATATATATCTATAGTTAATTTATTTCAGAGTGAATTTTCAGATTTGTAAGAACATTGATTGGGCTACTAAAAATAATGGAATTTTTAGTTCCATGGAAAATAAATAGAATAAGACCCCTACTTCATACCATATACAAAAATAATATTTTAAGGTAAATGAAAGATCAAAATGAGAAGAATAAAATGACTAAATGTTTAGAAAACATTACAGAGGGATAATTTCATAACTTAGTTTTAGGGAATAACTTTAGAACTAATCTAAAACCTAAGTCTAAGTTTTTTAATAAGCTGCCCCCCACAAAACAATAAAAGTTTAGCAAATTTTATTAAATTAAGATTTAATAACTTCTTTTTTTATAAATAGATTATATAGAAGAACAAAACAGCAATCCACAGATGGAAGTTACTTACTACAGGTATGAATGACAATGAGCTGATATTCAATATTTATTTTTTAAAAATCTCCTAAGGTAAAGAAGAAAAGGAGTGTTTCAACAGCAAACAACCTCAAAAGGCACTTCAAAAAAGAAGAAAAAAAAGATCTATACTAATCAACATGACACGAATTTTTAAATTGTACAATGTCAAGGGATAACAAGAATGTGAAGCAATGTTTACATTCATCAACTGAAGTGTAAATTAATAAAACCAATTTATTAAACAATTCAGTATTGCTTAAGAAAATCAACTAGATACCCAAACTATGACCTTGAAGCTCTACCCTTAGTTCTATCTTCTAAGAAATTCTTGTGAACATGCACCATGATTCATGTCTAAGAATATGTTTAGCATTACAGTTCTCCATGACGACAACAATAACAACAACAAAATAATAATAACTGGAAATAAAACAAGTGTCCATTACCAGTAGAATGGATATACTCATTGTGGTATATTCTAAGATGGATCACTATAGAGCCCTCTAAATGAATAAACTACAGGTAGTTATGATAACATAAGCAAACATCAAAGCTATAATGTAGATTAAAGAAGCATGACACAAAGATTACTTACAGTATGATTCACTTTTCATAAAAACTGTAAACATGAGACAAAGCAATTTATTATTTAAGTATATAAATGTCCTACAACAATAAAGAAAAACAGTGAAATTATAAAATAGAAAAGAAAGTAAGACAATAGTCAACAAAATATTCAAGTTAATAATCACCTCTGGGGATGGCAAAGAACTGTATGCCATTAGGGTGGAGCATGCAGAATTCCTGGTGCATTGATAATGTTCGATTTATCGTCCGAGTCTGTAATAATAATTATAAAAACAAAAGTAGCACACATATAGCCCTTACTATGTGCCAAAAACAAAACTATGAGACATGTATTATTATTCTCCTATTTCAGATTAGGGCAGTATGACACAGTATGACCCATTGGCTTGTCCAGCTTCACATTGGTAGTAAGCCCCACAGGCAAGATTCAAACCCAGGCACGTTGGTCTCGATACCCTGCTCTGACCTAGGCCTAGCCCTCAATCCTGGCTGTACATAGCAATTACCAGTGAAGCTATAAAGATGTAGTTGTTTGAGTTTCACCCTCAGAGATACTGGTTTAATTAGTGTGGCAGGCATGTTGGGTGTTGCGATATTTAAGAGGTCCCCAGGTGACTATCCCCCACTTAAGTTCAAGAACCATAAGGTAGTCAGTTCTTCACAGGTGATTCCCCAGGAACAGAGGGTGATTTATTTCTTGGAACTTTTCTCAGACCCATCAGAGAATTGATGTAACAGGGCAAGCCACCACCCCAAAACCTAGTGAATAAAGAGGATTGTAGACGTGATTAGATTAACTGAAGTAGAAACCACTGGAGCCAGGAGGGACACTTAGACCATAACTTTGCAGAATGCTGAAGGCTGAGTGTGGACCACCTTGAGAGGTAAAAACTGCTGGAGAGGGGAACCTGGGTGGCTCAGTCAGTTGGGGAAAAACTATTCTGTGGGACATTGTCATGGTAGATACATGACATTATGTATTTGTCAAGACATAAATTTACGATACAAAAAGTGAAACTGCACGTAAACTATGGACTTTAGTTAATAATAATGTACCAATATGCATTCATTCGTTGTAATAAATACACAATATGAATTCAAGATGTTAATAATGGGAGGAAGCAGTGGGAGTATGGAAAGTGGGAGATAAGGTGTTTGGAAATTTTGTGTACTGTCAGTTCCATTTTTCTTTAAATTCAAAGCTGTTTTTTTAAAATATATGAAATAAACTAAAACGAGTGGTAAAGCATGCTTGTCATTTGGAAGGCAAATGATCAATGGGCATATTCAGGAATATTTTTAAAAAGAAATCCAAAAAGACATACTTAGAGCGAGCAAATAATTTATTTTATTAAAAAAATTAAAAATGCAATAATAAAGCTTATTTCTGCCATGAACCCTTACCTGATCTCTAGTAAGTTTTTATCTCTTCCTTAGGTCTGACCCAAGTTTTTGGTGACTGTGTTTTTCTTTATAGTCTTGTTACATCACGGTCATTAATCTATATACTTGCACTTGTTTTACTTTTTCCCTTACATTTGAATATACGTGTTCTTTGCTTCTCATTCACCCTGCACAAAACTGACATCCCTAGTTAGTAAGACTCATATTTGCTCCAATCTCAGTAATATCAACCACTGCCACAGTAATGTCCCTGATCTGTTAGCTCTCTCCTCACTGATTATTTTCATGACTGGCTCCCCTTCCTTTTTCTATTAGGAAATTATGATTTGTATTCCCATCATCATTTGATCGAATAGAAGACATTGTCTCTCTACAAAGGAGGGATATACATTAAGCGGAGGCCATCAGATAAAGTGGTTAGGAGTTCAGGATCTGTAACCAGAATATCTTCTGATCTTCTGTTTCTTCTGATACCCATTATGTGATTTCAGCGAGGGAACAAAAATCCTCTAAGCATCTGTTTGCACCATCTGAGAAAAATGAGTCAGTGGTAGGCAGGATAATATCATTGCATATTGAAGTTCTTCTAAAATCATACCCTGCAACCTCTTCAGTCCCTCTGGGTTGCATTTCCCTCAATAAAGACAACGTTACATTGCAACAATTAAAGCACAGTGGACAGTTTTTAAATTTGGTACCCCCATAGATGAAATATGCCTTATTCTTTTTGATTTTCAAATTATCTAATGGTCGATACTTTTTTATGAAAGTTCTCTGAAGTTCATATTGTCCTTCAAAGTAAAATCTGTTTGTGGATCTAAATTTCCATATCTTCTGTCAAGAAGGATTAATTAGGATTCTATTTTTACAAATTCATCGTTTCTTTGTTTTTTATTTAGAAATTTAAAAAAATATAAATCTTGTTTAAAACTCTCACATAATAGGGCCGCCTGGGTGGCTCAGTCGGTTAAGTGTCTGGCTTTGGCTCAGGTCATGATCTCAGGGTCCTGGGATTGAGCCCCCATTCGGGCTCCCTGCTCAGCAGGGAGTCTGCTTCTCCCTTTTCTTCTGCTCCTCTCCCCCACTAGTATGCACTGGTGCTCTTTCTCTCTCTCATGCGCTCTCTCTTCTCAAATAAATAAAATCTTTTTAAAAAACCTCTCACATAATAAATAAAAATATAAAGTTCAATTATAAAAATAATAATTCTTAATTGCTATTATATTCTAATAAACACATTAAATCCTCCTGTTTCTATGATTTAAAAAGAAAGATGATTATAATAAGGATGGTAAAGTGAGAATTTTGTTCTGAAAAATAAAACTCTATTAAAAATGCCTCTTTTATTACTCATTAATAATTTTACAATATCAAGAGACATTTTGACTTTTTAGTTTATAACAAATAAACAGAAAGAGGAAATTGATAAGCTGCTAGAACTACAAAATATATTTGAGTATTCACTAACATGAGAAATCATATCAAATATGTCACTATTTGTATGATGTAAAATATGGAAAACTATAACATCAAGAGATAATGGATTCTAAGTAATAGAAATCATCCATGCCCCATTTGGAATACAAAGCCTAAGTATGTATTGCAATCAATTTTTCTAGAAAATTGTGTTTGCATAGTCTTCAGTTTGTTTTATACAAACAATATTCAAATATTTTGTTCATAGTTGAGGAAAGAATAGAAAAGAAAATCAATTATGAGTGCTGAAAGAAATAAATAATGAAGCATTATTTTGAAATAAAATTATTATAAAACGTCTTTATAGAGGGGCGCCTGGGTGGCACAGCGGTTAAGCGTGTGCCTTCGGCTCAGGGCGTGATCCCAGAGTTGCGGGATCGAGCCCCACATCAGGCTCCTCTGCTATGAGCCTGCTTCTTCCTCTCCCACTCCCCCTGCCTGTGTTCCCTCTCGCTGGCTGTCTCTATCTCTGNTGCTGGCTGTCTCTCTCTCTGTCGAATAAATAAATAAAATCTTAAAAAAAAAAAAAAGTCTTTATAGAAATATGTTACTTTTTTATTTTTTTATTTATTTATTTTTAAAGATTTTATTTATTTATGTGACAGACAGCCAGCGAGAGAGGGAACACAACAGGGGAGTGGGAGAGGAAGAAGCAGGCTCCCAGCGGAGGAGCTGAGGTGGGACTCGATCCCGGAATGCCAGGATTACGCCCTGAGCCGAAGGCAGACGCTTAAGGCCTGCGCTACCCAGGCGCCCCAGAAATATGTTACTTTTTAATAATAACATATTTTAAAAATAACAGAACTAATAATTTTGAGCTATAGACCATGAGCATGTTTTAAATACAATGAAAAGGGGGCGCCTGGATGGCTCAGTCAGTTAAGCGTCCAGCTCTTGATTTTGGGTCAGGTGATGATCACAGGGTTGTGAGATAGCGCCCCGTGTGGCGTGGGGCTCTGCGCTCAATGGCAGTCTGCACCTCTCTTTCTCTCTCTCCCTCTCCCTCTGCCCCTCCTCCTGCTCGTGTGCTCCCTCTGTCCAAAATAAATAAATCTTTAAAAAAA
Source organism: Ailuropoda melanoleuca (assembly GCF_002007445.2). Lineage (NCBI taxonomy): Eukaryota > Metazoa > Chordata > Mammalia > Carnivora > Ursidae > Ailuropoda > Ailuropoda melanoleuca. Next base: position 92,429,425 of record NC_048224.1, on the reverse strand, counting down.
ATACCGTGAAAGGGCTTCTTAATATATAAGTATATATTTTAATATCTTTCCTATTTTTCAATATTTGAATCTTGACATAGATTGTTTTCTAATTTTAGTTATTTTAATTTAAGAAAGGGGTTCACGGTATATGAGATGTTCAATCCTTTCCAAATGACACATATTCATAAGAGAAGTACAAATATAAATTAAGAACTATATACCAGCATTCTAAATCCAATCACAGTATATCCAAAAGCATAAAGAAAATATAACATTTTTTCTATGATCAATTTTGTTGTCCTTTTGAGTCTGCATCCTACTTAGTAGTGTTGGAATAAAAAATAAATTGAGATTGATCCAGTAATCACAGCTCAATTAAATAATCTAAATATTCTCTTTTCATAATTCACCTCTTTTGTTTAAGTATCCAGGCTTTCCAATGCCGTCCCCTTTCTCCCTTGTTTTCTGACATGTTGACGTATGCAAAAGAAGGGCTTGCACAACCTGGAGCAGGTGGTAAAAAGTTGACCTCACATGAAGATCCATATTAGGTGCTAGTATCGTCCTTCAAGTCCCCTGGTCTCTAAGCAATGGTCCTTTTCCACATGCTACTGCCTATCCTCTTGAGACTTGATCATTTACAACAGGATGGCTGGTTACTTTAGCTGTATTATCTCACTTGAGCCCAATAATTCTCCCGGAGACTCTACAGCAGCTACAGTTGGAGTTGCTTACACCTTGGATATAAATCATATTTCCCTACATCCCATTGGTCTGCCCTGAATTCTGTGATCACTGAGCCACTTTGACATTCTCTGGAAAGATCCTCATCTAGGTTAAGCCAACCGTCATATAAACTCCCTGAAGGCATTTGGGAGTTCTGGACGCCAACTGTTTGCTACATACCTCAGTGGCTTGCTTACTAACACCGGTGAGATGAGCTCCCTTCTCATGTATCCATGCCAGAAAACATTTGGGTATTCTCGAGGTTTTATAGAGCATTTGTTCTTTGTTATAAAACCTAACCTGACTTGTTGTTTTCTCATACTAAGAAATGTAAATCTACTCTGCTCTGTTGGAGCTATTTTGGTGTTGTATAAGCAATTTTGGGTTTTTTAGGGAATGAATTTGCTCTGGATGCAAAAGAACAAGAAGCATTTTACAACTGACTTACGGAGTCAGGGAAGACTTCCTGGAACAGATGATGCTTGAGTTTTCTGAAGGTTGAAAGGAAATTAGCCAAACAAAGAGAATGGAGAATGCTATTTCAGAAGGAGATAATAAAATTAGCCAAGTTGAAAAGTAGAGGCACAATCTGGTAGGGGTACAAAGTTACCAAACCTCAACGTTTGCAACTATTAAAGTAGAAATCTGTGCTAGGGTGTGGTGGGAGGTGAGTGGGCAGAGCATGATGAAGAGCCTCAGATCCAGGAAAAGGGAGTTGAACTTCATCTTGAAAGTAATGAGGAGCCACTGATGAGTTCTAAGCAACAAAGTGACAAAGCCAGACTTCTGAGTTTTGCAATATTGACATGGTGAGCTGTTAAGAAGACAACTTACGTATTAGCACTTCCTGCACCTGCTCCCACCTCAGAAAAGAGAGCAATAAAGAAGATGCAGTGATATACCCCAATAGTGTACCCTAAAATTCATACCTACAATGGAAAGTCAGTTCTGGTTGCAATATGAACCCAGGAACCAAGAGTCGCCGGGTAGAGGTAAATCCGGGCCCTAAACATTCTCTTCTACTAATTTTATTCTAATCCGAGGCTGATTTTTATGTATTTCTAGTGTCTTAAATATTTTTCCTAGAATTACTCTGAATTTTTTAACTTTCTTCCCAGGAAGTATGCAGAATAAGAAGATTGTAATATATGTATTTTAACATATTCCTATCCTATTTCTGTCTTTCTAGTACATTCCATTGTAGGCTGAATCAGGGCAGGTTTCACACATACACTGTGATATGAATATTCACTAAATGATTTTGTCCATTTCCACTGAATTAAACTTACAACTTAGCCTTTTCAGAGATAGAGACATTAGCAACACTAAAACCAATGGAGCATTATGCCACAAAGACAGGTAAAATTAAACTAACAAGGCAGTACATAGAAATAGTAAATTTGTCTTGTTATTAAACTCTATGTCTCATGTCTATTTTCCCACAATTGAGGAAAAGATGATCTTGATGCTATAAAAAAAATTAAATGATGAAGTACACCAAACTTAACTATTATATTTTTACTGACATTTAAGGAATTATAAAATTTAGGAAATAATTTCTTTCTCAGGAAAAAAAATGGAAATAAAACAATGGTCTCAAAATAAAATTGAATTTTGCCATCAAAATATGAATGCTACATTTTACTTTTGCCATGCCAACCTCAGTAAAATTCCCATTTAACATATCCTAACATAGCAGACAGATGCCTTTGATGCCTTGGGATGTCCAGAAAGGAAACCATACTTGAAAAAAATGAAAAAAAAAAGGGGGGGAAAGAAAGAAGAAGAAAGAAAGAAAGAAAGAAAGAAAGAAAGAAAGAAAGAAAGAAAGAAAGAAAGAAAGAAGAAATAGAAAGAAGAAAGAAATTATATTCACCTGTTCTTATTTTTCACCTATTTTTAAAACACTGTTTTTGAGTTTCAAAGTGATCTTTTATTAAATCACTTATGTACTGAAATTTCTCCACATTTTAAAGATAAAACTGACAAATGGAGTTAGCATAGTGGAAAAATAAAACAATTTGTCACGTTAAAATCATGTAAAGTTTTAATTTTACAAATATATTTCATTTTATGTATCTAACACTTCGGAGTAAGAATCAAAGTAAATCAAAATATTCACATACTGAATTTTTTTTCATAATTATGTTGAAAATATTGCAATTCATAATGGAAGCAGTCTTCAAAGAGAACTAAAATGAAAGGATTCTTGCATGTATCTCTTTACTGTTCTACTACAAATATCTACAACTGAGTTCTTACTGATTTTGTATAACATAATTTCCATTTAACATACATTTGGGTTCATTATGTGCAAAGCTTTTTGTTTAGGTATAAGAGACAATTTCCAACCTCTAGAGAGAGACAGTAAAGAAGAGATTTGTATTCAAACTCTGCAATAAAAACTACAATGTATCATGTGGTGTGTCCACAGGCGGGCATCACAGGGTCAGGAATAGAAAAGTTACTTTTCTTTGTTCTGGTTACTAATTTGAGTTAATCAGCCAACATATGCTTTCACAAATGTATAAGATCACATACAGATACACCTACGTATACACCATCACAAAAATTGAAAACTATTTATTTCTGTGATTTCTTTATCTGTATAACTTATAATATTCTTCCCTTTAACCTAATTGTACACATTTCCCTTTCCTTCAAATCTATAAGGTATTGAATACATGACCTTTTTACTGACTTTTTGCATATAACCCCCAAAGTACCTAAAATAACGTCTTGTGTGTATATATTCTCCATAAAGATTAATATTAAAAACACTATATGTAAGTAAAGGGGTGCCTGAGTGGCTCAATTAGTTAAGCTTCTACCTTCAGCTCAGGTCAGGATCCCAGGACTCCTGGCTCAGCGGGGAGTCTGCTTCTCCCTCTCTCTCTCCTTCTGCCCCTGCTCATGCACACTCACTCTCTCAAATAAATAAATAAATAAATAATCTTTAAAATTTAAAAAAAAAACTATATGTAAGTAAATTTAAAATGAAAATAATGTAATATAATGTAATGCAATGTACTATAATGTAGTATAATATGAGTAAAACTTTTGGGTCAGAAACCAGTATCTCAGAGTTAATCTGTCTGCTTTGGACAATTTTGTATATTTTTACATTTATTTTCACATGCTTAATTCATGGTTAGTTATCATAATCTGTATTTTCAAGTTTTTAGAGGATATGATATTGTCCATGTAGTAGTAACACCTTTTAATTATAATATTCTAAAATTCTTTGAGTGTTGGAGATTATAAAATGGCAGCAGCAGAAAAGAAAAGCCCAATAGAAGGAAGATTTATTGGCAAAATTTTAAATGCAAAGTATACAGGAGAATAGGGGACTTTTTTAATATGAGAGAAAAGTAATGCAAATTGCATTCATAGAAATAGAAGAGTAAATATTTAGGGAAAAAATGTGAATTTACAAATAGTTAAAGTATATTCAGTTGAAGATGTCCAACAGCAGTTAAAAATATATGTGTTATTCAGTATTTCTCAAAGCAAGAATAACACCTGTCACCAAGCAACCTGTTAAAAATAAACATTTCTGGTCCTAGCCCAGACCAGTGAGCAGGAATCCTTTTATGGGACTTGGGAATATGAGTCTTAAGTAAACATCATATATGCATTAAGTGTTGTTGTTGTTGTTGTTGTTTAGGACAGTTGACACACAGTTTTACATTAGTTTCAGGTGTACAACACAGTGATTCAACAAGTTTATACATTATGCCATGTTCACCACGAGAAAGAGTAGCTACCACCTGTTATTATACAGCACTATTACAATATCATTGACTCTATTCCTTATGCTGCACCTTTTATTCCTGTGACTTATTCACTCCTTAACTGGAAGCCTGTACCTCCCACTCCCTTCACCTATTTTGCCCATCTCCCCATTCCCTTTGATATTCACTGGGAGTGTACATTCGGAACAATGAACAATTATATATTGAGTACCTATTATATCTGTACCAATGTTCTTGGGACATGTGAGTGGGGAAAAAATTAGAAAAACATCTGCACCCTGGTGAAGCTTATGTTTTAGAAGGAAAGAATAATATACAGAAAAAAGATAGATGAGGTCATGGTGTGGTTGAAATCACCAAGACAGAATCAAATTAAATAGGCAAAATGGTGGATAGAGAAAATTGTGCAAACACTTTATGGGTAATGAGGTATAATTAAAATTACTGGGCAAAAACAGATGGAGAAGAAATAGCAAGAGGAAAGCAAAAAGAGGACAATGCACTTAATAATAAGTATGACATTAGATATAAGTCTTTTCTAGGTGTTCTTTATGAAGCATAGGAAGTTCCTCTTCATTCCTCTGTTTGTTAAGAGTTTTTATCAGAAATGGGTGCTGTATTTTGTCAAACTCTTTTTCTTCCTCAAATGATATTCATTCTTGGGGCACCTGGATAGCGCCGTCGTTAGGCATCTTTGGCTCAGGGCGTGATCCCTGCGTTCTAGGATCGAGTCCCACATCAGGCTCCTCTGCTGAAAGCCTGCTTCTTCCTCTCCCACTCCCCCTGCTTGTGTTCCCTCTCTCGCTGTCTGTCTCTCTCTGTCAAATAAATAAATAAAAAATCTTTAAAAAAATGATATTCATTCTTGCATTGTCCACTTCTTCCATTAGAGCCCTTAACATTTTAATCATAGCTATTTTAAATTCCCTTCTTACTAAATCCAAAATCTGTATCATAGTTGAGTCTGCCTGTGATGTTTGCCTTGCTTGTCTCTTCACTCTGTTTCCTATTCTTGGCTTTTAGCATGGCTTGCAATTTTTTATTGTAGCTGAAAGTCAGATATGATGCATTGGATAATGGAAAATGAGGAAAATGGGCCTGTAGCATGTGCTTTTAGATTATTTTGACTGGGAACTCGGCTGTGATTAAGGTATGTTATAGCTATAGGAGCCAGAAGCATCAAATTCAACAAGAGGCACTCTTGTTTTTACCTCCACTGATGTCTTTGCATTTCCCTAAGAACTTACACTTTGTGTTTTTTTCCTACATTTTCTTTTTTTATAATTTTTATTATGTTATATTAGTCATCATACAGTACATCCCCAGTTTTTGATGCAATGTTCCATGAGTCATTATTTGTATATAACACCCAGCATACCATGCAGAGCTTACACTTTGATTGCACCTGCTTCTTGCAGCTCTTTGAGGTGTAAACCACTGTGGTTATACTGGGGCCTTGTTGGTGTGGTGGTAGGGTATCGAGCAAGTGAGGCATTAAATAATCTCACGGTTTAATAATAGTCTTTTGGAGGACTTATGTCACTTGACTATGCCTTGTACAGGTTTTTGGGTTTGTGTGTGTGTGTGTGTGTGTGTGTGTGTGTGTGTGTTTTAGTTCCCCTCCCTCCCTAATCCCCTAAGTGAGACATGAAGTCTAATGTGGGCTGAGACAAAGAAATGCCTTTCCCTCAAATTCGGTAAGGGCCTGGTAGTCTTTATCCCGAAAGAGTAGGTTTTGTTTTGAAAACCCCCCTGAGCATATTTCATAGTAATTACTTTTTCCATTCCCTTGCCAGAGCCATGAGGGAATCTTTCTCTGATTTTCACTGTAGAACTTAGTGGGGTTCCTGGAGGTTAAATCTTTAAAAATGTGGAACTCCCCTAACTGTGCCCCCCTCCACCCCCAGTAGCTTCTCCCTCTTCTGCTAGTCCACAATTAGCCTCCAGCAAATTGTCAGCAGCGTCCTTCACGCGTTCCTATCGATTAATGGCTCCAGTAGCTCCTGCTTCAGGTATTGGAAGTCCAAATTTGCCCATTTCTCCAAATTTTGGAATGGCCGCTTTACCCGAAAGTTCAAGTTTTCCTATTGATCTAAGAAGAGTAGCCGATTTTCAGTTTAACTTCATCTACTTGAAAGAATGGAGTGATGACTTCCAAGCTCTTTACATATTAAAGCTGAAACTGGGACTTCTGAGTCGTATTTTAAGTAGTATTTAAATATTGCCAGGAAGTGTTTTTTTTTTTTTTAAGATTCAATTTTTTTAGGGCAGTCTTAAGTTCGTAGCGAAATCGAAAGGAGGGTACAGAAATTTCCCATAAACCCCCTGCCTCCCCACATACATAGCCTCCCCCATCATCATCAGCCCCCACCAGAGGGATACATTTGTTACAATTGATGCACTTACATCAACACGTCATAATTACCCAAGTTCATAGTTTACACTAGGGTCCGCTCTTGGTGGTGTACATCCTTTGAGTTTTGACAAATGTATAATGACATATACCCATCATTATGGCATCCTACGGAGCATTTTCGCCCTAAAAATGCTCCATGTTCTGACTCTTCATTCTTCCTGTCCCCCACAAGCTGCAAGTATTTTATAAAGTAAATTTTTATACTCATGGTCATGTAATTCAGGTTTCTTTATAAAAACAAGAACTGGAATAATTATTCCATTTCTGTAATGTTTGATATTATGCATCGATTTATTTGCAATCCACCTTATTATTTAAACCCATTCTATTTAAAAATTATGCTCCAATGATTTATTTTTCCGATAAATGTTTTCATAAAGCCTTGGTCCATTCTCATTATACAGTCATAAGAAAAGTATATTTGACATCCTGAGGCAATTTTGTCATTTTTTTAAAAAGATTAAAATTTGGCGAAAACGAAAAAACTCAGTCATACAAATATGCTTCTAGAAAGGACTGCACAATTTTTTTTCTTGTTCTGATATTTTTCAAATAAAATGAAACAATTGAGGAAAACGTGTTTGGGTAGCAGCTGCTGTTTTCAACTTATATAGCATGAAACAAAGGGTGTGCTAGAGTATTTCCCATTAATTGTTTCCACTGTGTGCGAATTACCCTGAATATCCAATACATTTTATTTCAGAGTTTCTGATTAAAACCAAAGCAGCTAAAGTTTGTGGGCCATCATTTTCTATGCTACATTTAATATGCAAACTAATTTTGAAAGGCATGAGGCACCTGCACCACAGATTTCAAAAGAATTTGCATAATAAATACAGTACAGACTTAAAGCTCGCCTTGTAAAGGACAATGACAGATGTGTAAGCAGTTTTGTGTGAGAGTCCTGCATAGCAAAATTTGCTTTAGAGTGAATTTCAGGGTCAGGGTAGGACAAGCAATCTATTATAGGATAAACATTTTATGTAAGCAAACATCCTATATTGGAGTAGCCAAGGCTTATTCCCCATGCAAACTGGGGGGTGCTTGTCTTCTATCAACAAATCTTGGATTCTCAACTGGAATGTATGACTGGCTCAAATCTGAAGACAAGAGCCTGTAACCTTTTTTCAACATTGCAAGAGAAAGATCATTGCATTCTGATTTTGTCCTTTTTCCTATTTAGTTTATTTACTACATTTATTGTTAGTTAATCTCCCAGAAAATGATATCAGATCTTTCTGTGTGCATGTGATTGTGATTGCCATAAATATTAATAAACAAATAATAAAATATTACCAATCAATAGGACAATAATCCTGTTTATAAATTTATTATATCTACCAGATCTTCTCCCCCCCACCCCAACACTATGATAATACACAAAACTAATGGACTAACAAAGTTAACTTTCTGGGATAACTCAGAGGAAAATTTTCTCTCAAAAGTGATTTGTAAAGTGATTGATTTGTGATTCAGAGATTAATTAGACCTATTTTTATAGGCATCAAATACCTGAAATAAACAAACAACGCCCTACATCTGCCTAATGATAGCTCCAGGTAAATAATAAATTATAGTCAGAGGAACTGTGAAGAAAACACTTGCTTTTCTGGAATAATGTCCACGCATATTGTAATTTAGTGATGTTTTACAAGTAGAATTTTCATCACAATACAGAAGGCTCTTTCTACATACTCATCTCCTAGAAACTTATGAGTGGGAGAAGAAAAATGAAAGTATGCTAATTTTAAGTGTCTTATCCTGTGTGAAGTGACATAACAACACCTACAGGTAGATTGTGATGAGTTAAAGATCTACACTACAAATCCAGAAACAACTACTAAGGTGAAAAAGCAAAAGTTGCATGTAAGCCCCCCCGCAATAAAACAAAAGTATTAAAAATAGTCAATCAAAGAGAAGGCAGAAAAAGAATAAAGGGGAAACAAAAGAGATGGAACAAATAGAAAAAAAAGTCAAGCTGAAAGTTTCAAATCTAAACATATCAATAATCACATTAAATGCAAATTATGTAAAATTATACCGGAAGTTCAGGCTGGCTTTACCCATAAGACAGCAGACACTTAGCTTTCACTCAGCTCCTTATCTTATCTCCTCAGCTTCAATATCTTATAAATTCCACAACCACAAGGCTTTTAGTTTCAGGATATACTGGTTAGACTAATCCTTTGACTAATATGTCTTTTCCTTACTTTCTCCCTTCCCCACATGGATAAAAATGCTTTTAAGCAATGACCTAGCCAAACAACAAGTAAACAAACAATTTAATTAAATGATCTAAATCTTTAGCCCATAGCAAATTCTGAATAATGAGATGGTACTTGTACAAGAACATTTCAGGACTGTCATTAATTTCTCCTCACCTTAGAATTTTTTTTGATCCGTTGGTCACCAGGCTAGGATATGAACACCATCTGTAAGATCATAACACTTAATATTGGAAGAACTTTAGCTTTACCTTCATAATTATACAATTTAGTAAATGATTATGCTAAGTACGGTAAAAGAAAATGGACTGACACCATAGACAAGATACTTATTTTTAAGTAAATTAAAAGATAACATTTTTAAAAAGTAAGAATATCAGATAGGGAGTATGATATGGAAATACACTTATTTTCATAAATATTTGTATGTACTGAGCAACTGTAATAAAATGTCAAGTGGCTCCCACTGTTGGTTTGGCACAGAATCTGATGGTTTGAGTGTTCGGGTTAGGTGAATAGCAATTTTCATTTGGATCACATAATGACTAAGCTATTGCCTATGACATCCCATGACTATTTGCATAAAATTCAAATGCATGCCATGTCCCGCAAGGAAGAACTTGCACACATTGTTCAAATTTTCCCCGCAGCATCCCATAACGCTACTCTCTCCCATGTACCTTGATCACTGGCCTTTCCTCAGTCTCTCATTGCGTCTTTAGCAACTTGAACTTGATGTAATGTCTACCTGAATGCCCCTCTCTGGGATTGCCCTATTTTTTTTTTATTAAGATTTTATTTATTTGTTTGACACAGAGGGAGAAAGAGAGGGAGAAAGCACAAGCAGGGGGAGCAGCAGGCAGGAGAGGGAGAAGCAGACTCCCAGATGAGCAGGGAGCCTGATGTGAGGCTCCATCCAGGACCATGGGATCATAACCTGAGCTAAAGCAGATGCTTTAACCACTTTAACCAACTGAGCCACCCATGAGCCCCTGAAATTTCCTGATTTTTAGCTCTCTCTTCTCCTTCCAGTCCCAGCTCAAACTTATTCTTCGTAGGGACCATCCCTGAGCTCCTATGTAAGTTTCATCCCCACTGTTCTTCTTGGGTTACCCTGTTCTATTTTATCTATATACTCACCTCTGTTTGAATATTTTTACTTTAGAGAGCTATTTTACTCACTAGAAAGAAAGCACCAATAGAATAAGGTCTCACACACCTTTACCAAGCACTTAAAACAGTGCTTGGCTTTGAGTCAATACCCAAAAATAATCGGTGAATGAGTCATTAGCTATCATCTCTAGCATTTAGGATTTGGGAAATTTATAAGGAATTGATCAATTTTGGGATGTTTTTCAACCCCTGAAAATGCACATAAAATTTCAAGAAATATGTTCATTTGGGGCACCTGGGTGGCACAGCGGTTAAGCGTCTGCCTTCGGCTCAGGGCGTGATCCCAGCGTTCTGGGATCGAGCCCCACATCAGGCTCCTCCGCTATGAGCCTGCTTCTTCCTCTCCCACTCCCCCTGCTTGTGTTCCCTCTCTCGCTGGCTGTCTCTATCTCTGTCAAATAAATAAATAAAATCTTAAAAAAAAAAAAAGAAATATGTTCATTCATAGATGGATAACTGTGCTTGAAATACTTTTAAATCCTTCCAGAAAAGTAATTAGCATGCAGTCATGTCCACATTCATTATAGTTTAAAGCAGACAGAAAAGATCATCTACTCTGAAGCATCTCCAAAGCCACTTAGGATATGTTATTTAAGCCTACAATATATAATTATACAAGAATAAGCTGAAAATCAGTTGGCCTTTAGAGTCTAACTAACAGAAAATAAAATGACTCGAATCTGTAAAAATCAGCATATTGGTGACTATCGCTGAAATTCCTGGGGATAATTGTTAGCTAGGACACTCTGGAAAATAAAACAACAAAAATGCACTGTAAAATTTGGGTTAAGAAACATCAGTAATAAGAAATGTGGAAGAAATTAACATTTAAGAATTTTGAATCCAAATTTCAGATAAAACATACATACATAAAACACAAATATATATGCCTTTATGCCCCTCCCAAAAACTCCCGGCGTAGTAGATAGGACTTTAGCCTTAGGAAACAATGATATGATTTCTTAAATTTGCAAGCATGTTCTTCTGTGACTATAGGTTTGTGTCATGTTAATACATGTAAAATGAATTTTAAATGCACTGTGATGCAATAATTGATTGAGCTTGAAAATACGTTTGCATCATAAATCATGGAATTTTAAACAAAAATCAGAAAACCTAAATAAACTGGGTATACTCTAGGTCTATATTTAATTTCAATTTTGCAAGTATTAATGATCCAAAAAAATGTAAAATCTTTGTGCATTACTACTAAACTTACTTTCATACATCCATGTGTACATGTGCAGATGTGTATGACTTATTTTATTTCTTATTGAACACCCTTAAAAGTTATTGCATGGGTTGAAAGATCAAGTGAAATAGTTATATATTTGTGCCACAATATACTCATTACAGGTAATTTTTGCAATTGAAACTATTTGAACGATAAAATTCCAGCAATTGAGTGATAGTGTGATTCTGCAAGGATATTAAATATTTGACTTTTTCAAGAGGAGAAAGCATAGTAAACTCTCTGGACATAAAAATGAAGCAAAGTATTATCAATACAATCAGCTCTTAATTAAAACTGAATTAAATTAAAAAGATACTAAAACAGTTACCATGTTTTTAAAGCAATCTAGAGATTTTAAGCATAATCAAAGGAGAAAGAAAGAGAAAATTTAAAGTGCCTTTACTTAAGTATGAAAGTTACATCCTGGCCATGTAGATTGAGCTTTATAAGTTGGGTTACATTTGAATAAATCATTATTTCTAAAATTAACTGCTTCAATTCTTGGTGTTCCTATCACTCGAAGTAGAAGTTCTGAGTGGTCTCTGATTCCACACAAACTAGCGATTTGCCAGATTAAACTGAAATGTTACAATAGAGTCACTGAGGCAAAGCTTCTGGTATCTCATGTGAGAGAAGGCGGATGGAGATGATAAAAAGAATCCCATTGTATTGAGCCAAAAGGCAAAATAATTGAGATGTATAGCTGACTGAAAACCTTGAACTTCTGGGGGTCAGGGTAGAATCTTTGGTGATTAGCACCAGAAAAAATCAAGAATTTAAACCCCAGTGAATAACTATCATTGGTATTTCCAGTTTTATGAAAACTTAATTTATTATGTAGAGAAGCAGGACTCACCTCTAAAATATTTATCCATGTTTGTCTCCCTTGTTGGCTGCTAAGATATTTTGAATGACTAAATTTCAATTGTTCAAACATAATTCTGTTTTTTATAAAATACTTATAGAATATAGAATGGTGTTAGATTAAAGGCAAAGAATAATAGATGATTGGACAAATAAAGATGGCAGTAAAAATGTCAGCACATAAAGAATTAATAGTGAAATGTAAGAAAAGATTTTACTTAGGAGTTAGTGAAGGGATGTAACTTATTCTAGTACTACAATAATGTAATTCAAGCAGTATTCTAGAATTATGAAAATAACTGACTCCAAAACTAGAATTTTTCAGAAAAAAATTCTTTCAGTTATGTAATGTGTTCTATGAGCAGCACTTAAACACAGGAATGACTAATGTAAGAAAAATACATGAAAAGCAACTGTTCATAACAGACATTTAAAAACTGATGAAAATAATGATGAAATATGAGAATTTCAGTACCCAGTATATTTTTTAAGATTTATTTATTTATTTATTTTAGAAAGAGAAAGAGAACATGCACAAGTAGGGAGAGGGGCAGAGGGAGAGAATCTTTAAGCAGACTCCATACCGACTGCAAAGCCCCGCACAGGGCTTGATCTCACAACCCATGTAATCATGAGCTGAGCAGAAACCAAGAGTTTGACGCCTAACCAACTGAGCCACCCAGGTGCCTTTCCAATATTTTTTAAGAAGAAAATGGCATGTAAAAATACAGTTTTTTTTTTAACAGGTTTTTTCATTTGCCTCAGGAAATCTAAGTGTGTCTGTCTGATAGGTAAATAGAGATTATTCCAATTTAGACAAGGATATTAGGTAATTTGTAGAAAGCAAAATTGTTTCTGTTTAAGTTATTGTTGAGAACCTAAAACAAATTGAGAACTTCGTCAAACACAAAGATGACATACAGCTTTCATTTTGAACAACCAATGTTGTTCAATTAGTGTACTTTGAGACTAGCTGCAGGAGTATGGATAAGATTTTTTTATAAAAATGATTGTAACTAATCTTGAAATCTCTGCAAGATTTTCAGCACTGATACTCAAGCATGTCTGTGAATTGAAGAAGTTAAAAGTATTTTTATATGTGTCTTTCAATTATTCCATTTCTAACACATACACACACACATATATACTTTCTTTTATTTCCACTGAGAGCGACCCAACAAAGATTAAAAGGAAGGAATAAGAAGGAAGTAAACATTCTGGGGTGAGACTTTTAATATGTAAGTTATCATTTTTTTTAAAATTAATGGTTATATGTATGTTGGATGTCATAATACTAAATTTTTCCCAAGGAGGAATTTACAGATTTACAAGTTAGAGAATTTTCCCAGGGCAGGGACCCCCAATGGACATCTACAAATTTATCCATAGTCTTCCCATACAGATTGCCTCACAGTTAGCATTACTTTAAAAGAATAATTTAATTTTTTTTATTTTAACAATACTAACTGATCCTTTAAAAAAAGTTATTGAAATTATTTTTAAATATACCCATTATAAAAACCCAAATCACACAGTAATGAATTGTGTGAAATAAAAAGTGAAAAGCCCTATCTTCCCATCATCAAGAAATATATTTTGGAGAAAATTTTTGACATGTTTTCTACATATGTATGATTATATATTTGCATATTCACACAGAAAATCCCTATTTTTAAAACAGAAATTATAGTCTATCGTGTCTTATTTCCTTAGTGTAATGATATACAAAACACATACATCTATGACATTGCGTGTAGGAACAACTCATTCTTTCTCATCTTTAGTGATTTCATTATAAGACTCAACAATAATTGAATTCATCTGTCACTTTCTGTTGCTTGTGTTTTTGGTCAATTTTATTTATCTATCAAATCTATCAGCTGTAAGTACAAAATAGATTAATTTTAACAAATAGATACCATCCTGTAACTACTACCAAACTCATGAGGTAGGATGCTTCCACACTCAGAAAAGTTCCCTCTTGCTTTTTTTGAGGTCCAGTCCTCTCCTCATACTACTTGGCCTGTGCTAACACTGTGCTACTACCTATCAGTATGACTTTGTCTTTCTGGAAAGTCTGATAAATGGTATTCCATACCATACGGTTTTTGTAACTGGCTTCATTCATGTAGTATAATGCTTTTGAGATGTACCCATGGTTTTGGTGAAATTGTAATTTATTCCTTTAATTTCTGAATTGTATCTATTGTGTGGACACTCTATATATTGGTTGTAGGTTTAGCAATTGACAGGCATTTGGATTCTTTCCAATTTTGAATAATATCATTGTGAACAATTGAGTACAAGTCTTTGTATGGACATAAGCTTTTATTTCTCTTGGGTAAATATTCAGGAGTAAAATTACTGGCTACATGGTAAGTATATACTTAACTTTATACATAAATGACAAAATGTTTTTACAATATGGTTGTAATATTTTGCATTTGTATCTTTCTCTCCTCTTTGATATTTTGAAAGATATAGTGTGAAATTGAGATGGTTTCTACCAAAATTTTGTAGAATTCACAAGCGAAGCTCTCTAGACATGGAGCTATTTAATAGAGGGCAATCACCTCTTGAGTAAGCTTTGCTAATTTGTGTATTTTAAGGAATTCACCATTTTATCTAATTTGTTGGGTGTATTTAGTTTTTTATAATATTCCATTATTACACTTTCAATACCTATAGGATCTGTAATAAAGTAATCTCTAATTCCTTACTAATTTGTTTTTTGTCTACCTGCCTGTCATCCTCTTTTCCTCTCCTCCTTTCTTCTTTTTTCATCTCTCTGGCCAGAGTTTTGTCAATTTTATTGTCAAATTCAGAAAAAATCAGCTTTTGAATTCATTGATTTCTATTTTCCTGTTTTGTCTTTTTGATTTCTGCTCTTCTCTTTATTATTTATTGCCTTCTCCTTGTTTTGGATTTTATTTGTACTTCTTTTTCAAGTCCATTAAGATAGAAGCTTAGATCAGATAACACCTTTCTTCTTTGCTAATATAATTTTTCCTAAGTTTTGCTTTAGTTGCTTTCATATATAATTAACTCATATAGTACACTTTTTAATATAAATATAGTGTTCACAGAGCTGTGCAATCATCCCATAATCCATGTTTAGAACATTTCATCACCCCAGAAAGAAGCCCCATACCCATTTGCAGTGACTCCACATTATCCATCTACCTCAGTGGTAGGCAACAGCTAATCTACTTTCTATCACTATAGATTTGCCTATTCTAGAAATTTTACCTAAATGTAATCATACAGTGTATGTTCTTTTGTATATGGTCTCTTTAACTTTACACATTATTTTCAAGTTTCATCCACATTTTAGCATGTAACAAAGCCTCACTCCATTTTATTGCCAAATAATATTCCATCTTATGGCATATTTCAAAACTCCTTGCAGTTGCTCTGTCTCCTCAGGCACCATAGTCAGTTATGGCAGCCAGAAGACACTGGGCAATTTTCCGACACATACCTTGCCAAACGTGTTGGTTCTTATCCATGGGGTGTCAAGCTATGGCTGGAGCTGAGTAGCAGAGTTCAGAAAGGAAATTGTAAGCAGGTGAAAACTCTGACTATGCTTTTTATCTGTAATAGTGGGTCTAATTGGTTACTTTAATTCATATATCATCTGTATGGATAAGGATGGATAAATTAAAGCTGTACCTACCTTTCATTATGTTAAGAAATTTTAAAATAATTATGACACGCTTTACTGATCATGATTCATTTTTATTTATGCTTTTCTTATTAGATTAATATATGCTCATAAAATATATACATATTCATGTGTATGTATATTTTTAATCAAAGTTCACAACTTTATTAAGGGCTACCTCAACCTGCATTTGCTAGTTAGAGGACTAGTCTTTTTTTGTCCAGATGTCACTGAAACTGCCAAGTTCTCTTGAAGTACATAGAGTGCTGTATTATCTAAAGAGTTAAAAATATTAAGCATGACATTAATTATAAACTTCTCACAGTATGGATCGCTAAATGATTAATAAATAATTTTTACATCTGACTGTTCCACCAAGTGAATCCAAAATTCAGAATTATTTTTACAATTGTCATGAGTTGTGGTAAAAATTTATCTTAAAAGATACTAGCTGCTGTGGGTCTACATGACCTTAAAAGACATAATATCTAGTTGTAATATATACACTGATTTAGGTTCCAATTCACACATACAACTGTCAAAACAAAGAAACAAATAAATGAACAGCTAAAAACGTTATGACACCCTCAAAGACATACAAGTACTTACAGAATAGTTGATAACATTAAGAAATTATTATTAATTTTCAGATCTGATAATAGTAGTTATATTTTATAAAGTATCCACAATTTTAGGAATGCATGTAAGAACTTTCATAGATAAAATGCTGTGATGTCTAGGATTGCTTCAAATACTTTGAGATGGAAGCAGCTCAGGTTATATATAACAAATTGACCACATATCAATTATAGAAAGTAGATGATGGGGATGTCCAGTTCTTTTATCCTCTCTACTTTTTTTATACATTTAAAAATTTCATAAATAAACGTGTTTTTAAACATTTTAAACATTTCTAAAAATGTGAGGTTCAATGGAATGCTGTGTCAGAATTTACCTAATAAGAGTTGAAATCACTAATCCCTGACAGAAAATACGTTCTAATTATGTATGCACTATACAGTCATATAAGCTATTCCTGATATGTGTATTATGAATAAATATCCTATAATGAATACATATATGTTTATTGAATCTTAACTGAATTCTACTTTAACTTCATTTGTAGTAAATCCCTTCATTTACAGTATATCGTTGACCCTTGAACAGCATGAGTTTGAACTGTGTGGGCCCACTTTTAGGTGAATTTCTTTCAATAAATACAGTACAGTTCTGTGAATGTATTTGTTCTTCCTTATAATCTTCTTAATAAAATTTTCTTTTCTCTAGCTTACTTCATTGTAGGAATATAGTAATAAGACATATAATATACAGAACATGTGTTAACGTGTTTATGTTATCAGCAAGGCTTCCAGTCAACCATAGGCTAATAGTAGTTAAGTGTTTGGGGAGTCAAAAGTTATAGGTGGATTTTCAACTGTGTTGGGGGTTGGCTCCCCTAACACCTGTGTTATTCAAGGCTCAACAATAACAATAAGTGGTCTATAATGAGTATAAAGAGAGGCTTGAATGAGTGTGTTAATACTCTCAATCCTGACTAGCACAAGAAACATTGTCTTTTCAGGTGTTTCTGAAGATTTCAGTGGTCCAAAATGATGAGCATGACTAGCATTCATTTTAGCTACAGCTCACAGACCGATCAGCGAAGGTGAAAATCATCCCTTCCGTATAAAGTTGCTCCTTTAGAAGTTCTGCCATTGCATGCCTCCTTCTATAATGTGTAGTAATACCGACCAATCACTTGATTTACAAAAGAGCAAATAGGAGGAACAAACTGCCAAACGTATGGTCTGGTTACTTCGGAGCACTGTTTTATTTGTTAGTTGTTTTTTTTCTTTTTTTTTTTTTTTTAATGTTGACTCTTTTGCTTATGAAAGAAAGACATTTCCTGCACTGTCAGCCACTGAAAAGTGTTTCAGTTTAACGATGGTCTCAAATTTGGTAGTTCTCTACATTATCTGAAACCTTTCAAAAATATAGGATTGTTTACTGAGTCTATCAAGTGCAAACACTGGCTCATGAATCAGGTGAACTATCATTCTCAGAGCGTGGCATATTTACTATAAAGGAAAGCCTAAACTCCTCTGCTTTCAACTCCGAGAAATGCAGCAGCATTTCAAGGAGAACTCTTAGTTTGCTGTTAGCAGTGTGGGCAGCGGCACTTTTCCTGACAAACTTAATGTCATGAGGTACATAACTCTTAATTACAAAAAATCATCATGGAGTTAAAAACCTATAGGGAAATTAAAAGACCTGGAGCAGAAAACCCTGATAGGGACCTACTTTACACAAATTAAATTGACTTATGTTACCCAAACAGTCCTGATGGTTTGAAAAGTCTGCCTTTTTAGCATAGCAGACTAGTTGTAACTCTACAGTTCATTAGCTTAGGAGATATAGGCATGTTCAAATTGAAAAAAAATGCAAAGAGCACCTGATGAAGAGATTTAAAAAAATAATGGTAGATTGACTTAAGTTTAATTAGAGTGTGACTTTCTTGGAAAAAAAATAAAATTTTATAAATGTGCACTCTTTTTCTTCCCAACTTGTTTTCAAGTTTTCTTTATGTAGTATTCTTTAAATATTTAGAAATAAATTTTTGTCTCAATTCAAAGAACAGAGTTTCCATTTGACATCAAAGGACCCTGAAAATAATATTTTGTTTTAAAAAAGCTACCAAAGAAAGTGAAAAGTTAGTGGTCTTTTGAAGTGCATTTTGTTAATGCTATTAAGTTAATTTTGTGCACTTGGATACAATTAGAATGCAATTCCTGATCACTTGGCACGCTGTGAGGGATGTATAAATCTAAGTAATAGTCTACTCATTAAGAAAAAAGCACATATGTACCGCATTTATGCATGATACGAAAATTGAACTATTAGGGGAAAGAAAAAAAGTAGTGTGAGCCATAGGACTTAGGACAAAGAAGGTTGTGAAATTTAGTACTAAAAGTATACCAGGACAACATGAACAAAATAAATGTGACTCAAGGTTTATGCAGAGAAGACCTAGATATTTATGTGGCTGTGTGAAATTTGTGAACAAGTCTCATAACCAATTGTTTTGGGCCACTGGGGAAATGTACCCACGATGGAAAGCTGAGCTCCTGATGTTAATAGGTAATAAATATACATTTTAAAAATATATAAATGATTGAAATAGAAGAGTGAGGGATTTTTTTTTAAAGATTTATTTATTATTTATTTATTTTAGAGAGAGAGAGAGAGCACTCGTGCATGAGTTGTGGGTGGAAGGGCAGAGGGAGAGGTACTTCAAGCAGTCTCCCCACTGAGCACAGAGCCCAAGGAGGGGTAGGGAGGCTCAATCTAACGACCGTGAGATCATCACCTGAGCTGAAACCGAGAATTGGTGGTTAAATAGACTGAGCCACCCAGGCAACCACAGATTGAGTTTTAAAAAGGAGGATTCAAGTCCTGGAAAGTTTTAGGTCTTGATTTTAAGAGAGAGTCAATTCCACCAAGCTGCTTGTAGAAACTTGATGACAAGACTCATCATTAAAGAAAGAATATATGAATGAGAAGCATAGCATGTTTGAGAATCAAGTTGTTTGTGACAAGTGGTAGAGATGGGCTGGAAATTTCCTGAAATGCCTGAAATGTTTTTCTTCAAATGCCCCTCAGTGTCATAATCATTCTTAAAGGCCAGCTCAGATATCACCACATCTATGAAGTGTTTGCTTTTTTCCCAGAGGCTTAGTCTATGCTCCCCCTTCAGTATTTACATTATTGTTTTCCTCTTTGAGTTACCCTTTGTTCACACCATTTACTTGCCCTGGACTACAAGCTTTTCAAGGTTGGAAACATCTATCACCCCCCACCACAAACACACATACATAATAGCATTATATCAGGAAAGCGTAATCCCTAGTAACATAGATACTTGCTGAATAAATTTTAAAAATAAATAGATTGTATGTTTGAAAAATTTAACATTAAAAGATAAGGTCAAAGTTCAGGTATCTTACACTCGAATTTTGTAGCCAACATAATTATGGGTTTTTGGAAGCCTTCTTTGTATATTTCCCCAAAAACACTATGCCTACATATTACTGGGAAGAATATTACTTCCCCACCAATAATTATAAATGGTTAAAATAGCGTATCTTTATCCATACTGTAAATTAAGGCTATTCATCCGCAACTGAACAATGTGAATAAAAATTAGAGTTAGATAAATTCTGAGACTTCATTTGGATATGTACATAGTGACAGCCATGTTATAAATTATGAGATGATAAAATGTCTAACTCTTTTTGTATGCAAGACCTAAGGCAGGACCACACACAAATATTCCTTTAGTTAAAAGAAGAGTCTTGTAACCTATCAGTATGATCTCCGACTCGCCTCTCTCTACTAAGTGCGTTTTTGAAGTTATGTCATATAAGTACTTTTTCTCACAATATTACAAATTCCTCAACAGAAGGAAACGTGATTAATATGTATGACCGCCACCTACTTTAGTATTATATACCCTAAAGAAGCTCATATTTCCTAATCTCTGCCACTTCTTTTCCTTGATTTCTAGTTGATTTGAAACAAGGTTTATGTATTCAAAGGCCTCTTTGGAGTCAAATCACACTCTTAATTTCTCTAGGCATATCAAGACCAACATTTAATCATGTTTCTCTCATTTTTAACAAGCTCCCCTTACAAATATGCCCATTTTGCCCATCCCCTAGTTCCACTGCCATGTCCCTTTTGAAGTCTTTCTCATTGATTTTCATTGCATTAAAATCCTATATATTTTTTTACTTTCATTATTAAAAGTACAACATAATTTTTATATGTTCAGTTATTTGCTTTCTTTATCGGCCATATGAAAATGTCATTTCTCCCCACAAAGGACAGATACAAAGTAAGAGTGGTAGGTACCCTTAGCACCTAGATCGTCCACGACAGCTGACAAACAAGCTCTGGGAAAGTTTCACAGAGGAGGTCACACCACATTACTATATTAGAAACACTGGATGAGAAAGTTGATGCTAAAAATTATCTGTTCAGTCCTGTCTTCTCTCACTAGATCATAAGTACTTCGGGGACAAGGAGAACAAGGACTCTGTCTTTTTCATTTCCAGTCATCCATGAGTCACATAGTGCTTGGGATACCAAAGGTATATAAGAGAAATTTGTCGAATGAAGCTGTTGAACTAAAAAAAGGCAGGAGGTTAGAACAGGAAGTGTTAGTCTGACATCCAAAGGAGTGTGATTGAGCCCGTACTGCAAGCCAGTAAAGAAAAGAGATTCACGAAAAAAGTGACAGCATACAGTGTTGCAGAAAATTAAAGTAAAATGAAAGTAAAAAGAGAACTGGATTCTTATGATTGCAGTTTGGATGCATTTTTATATGTTAATTGGCCATGTGTGTTTCCTAGTCTTTAAAATGTATGTTTATGTTGCTCATCCATTTTCCTCCCCAATTCTTGATTCTGCTTTTATTGATCTATGGAAATTTTTTATATATTCTTGATATTAATCCTTTGTTGGCTGTGTCTATTTAAATATCACTCTCAGTTCGTAACCTTTAACTCTTTAAGTGTGTTTAACTTTAATATGGTCAAATTTATGGAACTTTTCTTTTACATCTTACTTCTGAAATCCTTTCCTACTTCAGGTCCAAAAATTATTCACCTACATTTCCTACGAGTTTTAAAGCATTATTTTTGCCAAACAAAACTTCATTCCATCTGGATTTGAATGTATATATTTCTGTATCTATATTTAAGTATCTATATATCTTGGGAATAAAATGATGAAGAGTAAAACTGCAGAAATATATTAGTATTTAATTCAAATAATGTTTTAGAAATAAATAAACTTCATTTAGGTAAGCTAGGCTAGCACAATAAAGCAAATTCAAAATAAAAATAGTGAAGGTCAGATTAACACCAACTGGTGTTTATAAGACATAACAGAAAGTAAACATTTAGTTCTTTGTATAATTTTGATCACAGAAACATATTTTCTGCACATTTGGAAGAAAGTCAACTAGCTTGAGAGATGTTACTTAGAAAGAAGTACACAGTTTCCAAGGATGGGCTGTGTGGACTAACTTTAGTTAAACTCAACTTTTTAATGCCATAAATGACATGCAAATAAATGATGGAGGAAAAAGACTAATTTGAGAACGACTGCAGGCAGCTCTCTGACACAGATAGCCCTGGAAAGGCTAGTTAAAAATGCAAGTGGAGGCAAAAGATGGATTTGGATTTTGCATCAATACATATTTCAAAGCATGAGTGTTTTTGAAATTTTGGGACGGATTCTACAAAGTAGTTGGTTTTCCTGTTGACTCCAGATAGATCAGCGACATTAACACATCAAATAGTTGTATGTCAAATTTGTTTTACTTGTTTACCAATTAGTCAGTCTGGATGTGTGAAGGAAGACATGATGGGGAAAAAAACAAAGTTCACTGCCCATCCTGCTTTTTTGAGGTAGCTGGCCTGGCTGCAAAAGAAAGAGCACACTTAGATGGCATGTGTCTTAGTTTGTTCTCCTGGCCATTCCCTGGGGGCCATGCCTGCCAGAGGCCAAGGATTACTGCAAAGAGACCAACTTTTCCTCTTTCTCAACTGACCCCAAATTATTACAGCATGACTGTGAGACTTGGGTGAGATTGAAGGTAAAAGGCAGGAGCTACTTGTAAGAAAAGTGCCATAAAGATCGGGCCTTTTTTTTTATGCCCCCAATATTTATATTTCAACATAATATTGAATTAATTTCAAATATGTTTTTTAATTTAAGGGTAGCTCTTAGCATAACAGAAGGAAACTTTCAAATTTAGAGACAATGTAGAATAATGATTAAGACTGTGGTGTCTGGAGGCTTCCTCTCTGAACAACTAAGTATCTTGCACATGTTGCTTCGATGCCATGTGCCTCAGGTTTCCAATCTCTATAATGAGGGTAATCCTGGCTGCCACTTCATCGGGTTATAGTGAACATCAAATGAGCTAATATATGTAAACAACTCAGAACAGTGTCTGGCGTTAATGAATAAGTCTTAGGATATCCAAACATATAAGGGAATAATGAAAGGGAAAGATTTGATCAATTAAACTAAATCAGGACAAGGAAAAAGAAGACAGTTGATCCTGCTAATCTTAGATACCAAATCAGGATGCAAATAAAGTATTTTAATAACCACAATAAATATGAATAGATTACATGTTCCTAACATTTATTCATCTTTTCATTTATTATTTTAATATATATTTTGTGTATTTGCTCTTGTTAAGTATGAATATTCTAAGTATTATGTTAGAAAGGTGACAACTTTACACAGAAAAATTTCTCATCAGGGTGGTATTTTGGATTTAATGGAGGACACAGAATTGTGCCATCCAATATGGAAATGACTAGTTATACATGGATGCTTAATTTTAAATTTAAATGAGTAAAAATGATATAAAATTAATGACTTAATTCCACAGTCCCACTGGTTACATTCAAAGACTCAAAAGACACATGTGGTTACTGACTATTGTATTGGACAGTGCAGATATAGATCATTTCAATCATTGTAAAACATTCTATTGGAGAGGGCTGATATAAAAATAAACCATGACAAAAAGGAAATTTCAGATACTGATATGGCCTTGAAAGAAATAAGAAAGTGTGATATGCTAGAGAATGACGGAGAATTACAAAAACAGGGGCTGGCAGCACGATAGAGGGCAAGATCACAGAACGCCTTTGTGAAGAGAAAATGTACGAAATGAAACCGTAATGATTAGACCAGGCCAACAAAGTCACCAGCATGTGGAACTTCATTCTGTCAAGAGGTAACACTCTGCACAAATTCTAGGCATAGAACTTGGATAAGTTGAGAATAAAAAGGTCCTTGCTAACATGGGCATGATGAATGAGCATAAGTGTTGAGTGTTGAGGTTAGACAGGTAGGGAGAGTCTAGGTCAGGTGGGGCCAGATAGGCCAGGGTAATGCATTTGGATTTAATTCTAAGCACAATGATTAGCCACGGAAAATTTTTAAGTGATGGAAGTAAAACAAACAAATGAAAAAATAATCTTTACAACTGAGCTAAAAAAATCTTAAATATTCTATTGTTGAGAAAATTAAGAATAATGATACAGCACCATTGAATATAATGTAATGGATAGAGTATCAGACAAGTGAATGTAAAACTAAGAAGACGACATTGGTAGCAATAGTGTTAAGACGAACTAAAACCAAGACAATAGAAAAAGATAAAAATCAATCTTTTTTAATGGTTAATATAGAATGCACAAACAATGAAGTTTGCCCTAAAATGTTCCACATAAAATATTATTGAGCATTGTGAATATAACTCTTTGAGTTACAAAAATTCAACACACTCACAGTTGTGGTGAGGCACTTATGGGATGACTGTGTCCCTTCCAAATTACATGTTGAAGTTCAATTCCCAGTACCTCAGAATGTGACTGTATTTGGAGATAGGGTATTTAAAGAGGTAATTGAGTCATATGAAGTCATAACGATGGGCCCTCATCTAAGCTAACTGGTGTCCTTATAAAAAGAAGAGATTAGGACACAGACACACAGAGAGAAGATCACGTAAGACACAGAGAAGACGGCCATCTACACGCCAAGGAGAGTGGCTTCAAAAGAAATCAAGCCTGCTGTAACCTTGATCTTGGACTTCTAACCTCCGGAATTGTGGTAAGATAAATTTCTGTTGTTTAAGCCCCACAGTGCATAATGCTTGTTTTGGCAGCCCAAGCAAACTAATATAGTGCTTGAACGCACTTGAATTTTAAAGAAAATCAGGTCCTACCTCCCCCTAGATATCCTCCCCCAAATCATAGAGGCTATATATTGTAAATATATTTTTTAAAATTTAGAAGTTGTCAAAAAATATATGTCTCTTCAAAAATAAACGATGACAAAAATCTTGACAAGTCTTTGTTTTTTAATTAATAGTGGAAATGATTATTTTTAAGTAAATGAAATATATATTTCCATTATTTCTTTGACTATCCATGTGCTCAGAATAACGACTGGTTATTACTACTTAACGTTGGGATTTTTGGTTTAACCCTTATGAGTGTTCTCACATTCCCACCCACATCATTTAGTTCTTAAACTGCCACAAATCTATTTTATTTTCAAAGAAAGGGAGGAAGGTGGGAGAGGGGCAGAGGAAGAGAGAGAGAGGGAGAGAGAGAATCTTAAACAGGCTCCATACCTTGCACCAAGCCCAACATGGGGCTTGATCTCACAACCCTGAGATCATGACCTGAGCTAAAATCAAGAGTTGGATTCTTAACTGACTGAGCCACGCAGGTGTCCCAACCACAAATCTGTTTTAGACAAGAGGAATATAATATATTTTCTTTTTCAGCACAAAATTCACGACAGCCTTGATTTTGAACCTATATTCATTAATATTATGAATATAGGCATAGACCCTCATTTTGATGAATTAAACTTGGAAATATTAGATATTTTAAGAAAACATGACTTGTAATTGTTAAGTTATAAATAAAAACAAAACATGTACTATTCCAAAACTCTTGTGCTTATTTTATTTTATTTTATTTACTTCTCTTATTTTTAAAGATGTATTTATTTATTTGAGAGAGAGAGAGAGAGAAAGCATGAGCACGTGGTGGGGAGGGGCAAAGGGAGAAGGAGAGAGAAATCCAAACAGACTCCATGCTGAGCACTGAGCCGAGGCAGGGCTCTATCCCAGGACCCTGAGGTCATGATGCAAGCCGAAACCAAGACTTGGATGCTTAACCCTCTGCACCACCCAGGCACCCTGGAAAATTCTCGTTATTATTGAATTGTGATGTTGCCTGTTTTGGGTGCATTTAAATAATTGTCAAGTGGTATTACTGAATTTTCTTCACTGGCACATTTTCAGGTGAGAATTTCACATGTAGATGGAACTGATGTCAACAGGTCATGTAGGACATCCTTCAGTCTGTAGAGGAATCTGTAAAACCCGATTCTAGAGAAATTCAGAATGAGAGAGTAGTGCCACCTTGCATAAGAGATAACACGGTGCAATGCTTCCATTCATTCATCTCTATAAAAACATGCATGAAAATGGTGTCTTTTCATTACAGAATCAAGTCATCCCAGACGGAATCTGAAGTAACATTAATTCAACCTTTTATCCACACTTTAAACAAAGTACATAAATGAATTTGCAAAAAAAAATGAAATAGAAAGTATCTCTACTGCAGTTCAGAATTTTTTTTAAAAAGTCATTGGGAGGTCTAACTTTACCATTCACTGAAATTTTAATTAAGATATGCATCCTAACTTGAACGTTGCTCATTTATAGCTCAGGTGTCACTCTCACCATTCTTAATTTACTCTTCCTTGAAGTTCATGTGATAAAAAGCATTATCACTATAAAGGAAACTAGGCAAGGAAAAAAGCCTACAAGATGAGTTCACCTTTTGGGTTTCATGTGAGAAGAGCAAATTACTGAATTTGTAGTTGCCAAAAAGTGCACATATTTGTTACACGAGCAGCTGGTAACATTGTATACAAGCTGCTCTCCAGAAATTAATTGTGAATATTAAGAATAATCCTGACCTGGGTCACAGCTGAGCTGATTTATTTTTTCTCCTAGACATTTATCAGGCCTGTCTTTTCTTCCATCTAACTGAAAAGCAGGATGTCTCCGAGTTCATGATGAAAAAGCCGCCAATGTATTATGGACCTATACAAGTTGACATCTGTTTAAACTCCATGCTTTGGTCTTTTCTTGATTGTAGTATGCCAAATTATGAACACCATATGAAGCATAAAATTGTTCTGGCTCACCTTCCCTTTGCAGTTAATTTATAAAAAAAAAAAAGAGAGAGACTCATTTAAATATCATATTAAACAAAATTGAATAGCATATATTCAAGTGGTAGAAATAGGTCTAGTGATTTAGCGTATGAACAAAAAAATCTCTATGAAGTGTATTGTCTGATGGTGTCAATAAAATCAACCCAAGAAAATTATTTCTGGGGAATTTTGCCCAAGTGTCTATTTTTGTTAGTATGTTTTTTAAATTTTCATTTATAAAGAAGCAAGCCCCAGTACTTCTTTCTAAATAATAGTAGATTTGTTAAAGGCACATAAATTTAATTTTGCTATTTCTTGATGCATAACAAAATATGGCATACTGACTTTCAAATTATGAAATTCAGTGATACTTCAACATTGTCTTAATTTCATGTGTAAAATGGGGATAATTGTGTCGAGCTGATAGAATCTTTGTGAGGCCCAGTGATAATATGTATTATACATTTTGCATATTAAAAACCCTATATATTTCGATGTTGGTATTAGGAGGTATTGGAGAATAATGAATGGTTAAGGCCATGGTCATTGATTTCTTTACACACCTAAATCCTGCCCCATGACACTATTTTCTCCTCAGTTTGCTCTTCAACTTCCCACAATATTACTTAATGTTCATTCTCAATTTTACACATTCTCTGCTCATCTTCAGTTTCTGAGCCCACAAACATGCCCTCAGTTCAACTTACAATGGTATCACAGTCATGATTTTAAAAATGGCATTAAATGGGCTTTCTTTAAACCTTTCACCATAAGTCTCCAAAATTGCCTATATTCTTACTTCTTTCCTACGTCACTCCTGTAACGTTTGGAGGATCCGTCCCTGATCTTGCTGAAGACCAACAATTCTACCTGAGTTATAATTATTTCTTTTCTCTGATGACCCCTGTATGTTTGCACTTAAAAATTTCAAATTCAGTGAATTTGAAAGTTATTGTCTCTAAACCATAGTTAAATCACTTGTACCCATTAAACGTATAAAATGTAGAACCATGGTTAATCAACCATGAAAACCATGATAAGAAAACTAAATATTATGGCATCGACAAGTATAATAATATAATAAACACAAATCAGACGGATTACAGAAGTAAGATGACATGTTAGTGCATATTTTCCACACTTCACTTGCTAAGATTTTGGGTCCTAAAAAGAATCTAAACTTAAGAAAGTTAATAAACAAAAAGTTATCTTGGAATAATTTTGTAAAGGGAACATGAAAATCACTAAAAATAGTAACAATAATTAATATTAATTGTTAATAGTTGTTAATTAATGAATATTGGGAAAAGGGGATTTGAAGCAGAGGTACAAGGAAGTATTAGTCAACTACCTTTCTCGTCTTTCATGTTGATAAATAAAGGGTATTAATATATTATCTTAAGTTAAAAATGAATCAAGGAAAAGAAAATTAGAATATGGGCTTTGGAAAAATATTATAAGGAAACAGTCACATAAAAGCAAAATAGCACATTGAAAAGCAATTCCTATAGCAAAACAGGAAAATAGTCATCAAAAATAGGAATACCAATTTTGAATTCCCAAATGAAAGATTAGGTATACATGTTTGACTCTGTCATCCATTTGAAAACCACACTACAATTAAAATGTAGGAATTCAGAAGGGAGTAAACTCAAACAATGACAGAACAGTAGAAGAAAGAGGCTGGCGAGAAAAAAAGATTTTAATAAACTAATGGGATATGGAAGACACAGTGAATACAACGAATTCGATGTATTACAATGTGGGGAATGACACATTCCTGCAGTCTGTGGAAGGCAATGGGATCAATCCTTGGGTTCCCATTTAGCAGATCCTAGGGGACAAATTAACAAGGTGGAAAATAGAGGGACTAAGTTGAAGGTTTGTCCCAGTCCAATTCCACAGACATATTCAGATTCTGGCTTTCTTGTCTGTGCTGTGTCTTACGTAGTGAGTTGAGTAGTGTCACCCCCCCTCCAAATTTATGTCTACCTGGAATCTAAGAATATGACTCATCAAACAAGGTCTTTGTAGATATAGTTAGTTATGGATCTGGAGATAAAATCATCCTTAGGGAGTTAGGGAGGCCCTTAATCCAAAGACTGGAATCTTTGTAAGGGAAAGCAGAGGGAGATTTTGACAGAGAGATACACAGGGAGAAGAGTGCCCTCTGAAGGATACAGATTGGCATTATGCTGCCACAAACCAGGGAGCATCCCAGGCCACCGAACGCTGGGAAGATGCTTCCCTAGAGCCTTCAGAGGCAACATGGCCCAGCTGATACTTTGATTTCATACTGCTAGCCTGCAGATCTGTAAGAAAACATTTCTCTTGTTTTAATCTCCCCAGTTTGTGGTAATTTGTTGTGGCAAGCCTAGAAAACCAATACATCCCTGGTCTGTAAACTCTCTTTTGAAAAAAGAAAAGAAAAAAAAAACATCCTCTCAGGTTTCGCTTCCCTCTCTCCGTCTCCTATTTCCTGTGGCGGAAGTGAGGAGGTAGGGGCTGAGCATCAGCGGGGGAAATGACTGACTGGCAGACGGGATCCATTTCAATTTGCGTTCTACAAAATCAGACCAACTTGAGCTGGCTCAACAATTGACTTCCTTGGTAAGCTGTAAACTCATTCCCACATTCTCCAAGGGAACACTTCATATCAACTCTCTCTTCTCAAATCTTTGATTCTCTTTTCACCACCTCACTTTTAGCTCATGAGTTTTCATCACACTGTATTGAACAAGCAGAAGCCATCTTTATTCTCCCTCATTCCGGTCTCCCATTTCAATGAGGAGATTTGTCCTTGTTCCATCAAAAATTAGTCACTACACATGTATCCTGGATGCCATGCCCTCTAATTTTGCAAGGACTTTTCCTCTTCAGTTAACCTATCACGATACGGCATCATCAGACTCTCTACTTTGTTGTATCATTATCCGCAGTCTAGAAAATGTTTTTGTGTCTCTCATCCTTCAAACAAACACAATATACAACATCAAAACTATGCCTTCTCACCATATCATTTTTTATTTTCTCTATTCCTCTTCATAAGCAGACTCTTCAAAACCCTTTTCTCTTATTCTTGATTTCTCTTCCATTCTCTAATCACTCAGTCATCCTTCAGTTTTCTCCTCTCAACTTTTCTAGATGCTTGTTATTTAACTTCTCAGCAACGCTAACAGAATTAAAATCCTCTCTCCTACTAGAAAGATATTTCTCTTTTGAATGGATGTTGACAATATATATTCCTGATTGTTGTCCAATTACCTGATGTTCCATCTCAGAAGTGTTTGAATTATTCATCCTTCTCTACCCAAATGTGAGAGTTACTTTGGGACTTTACTTTTTTCTATCTCCATTTCCATCATAAGTAATTATACCCACATGTAAACATCTGGTCCAAATTCCTCTCATCCTTATTCCAGCAACCCCTTCGTCACCACGACTGGAAAATCTCACCATATCAAACTTAAATTTCTCAGAATATTTTCTGTGGTAAAGTTGCTGTCTGATTTCTTCACCATGAATTTCTAGTACTTCAGAGTATAACAAGTGAAGAGTAGTCACTCAGTAAAATTCTTTGCATGAAAAGGTGGTTTCTATAATAAATACCAAATATGGACAGTAAGTTGAGATTATATTTAGTAAGATTTTGGGGCAAGTTTTAATAGTAATTAATATGAGGTTTTATATAATGCTCAAATTTTAGTTCTGAGAGATTCTAGGTACTTATAAACCGACCACTAAAAATATTATTTATTGTCTCTTGAAATTGTTGATATGGCCAGAACTACTGATTTTAGCTAACCTCCTCACCACTTCTTGCACCGTTTTTGATGAGGACCTCTAATGTTAACAGGTAATCTTTCCTTTATCCTCTACTTTATCACTGGATATATTACTTGCTATCTCTTACAGTCTGACCTCAGCTATACCCAGAGAGCCCTGTCTCTTGAATATTTCTCAACGTGATCTCCTCCTGTCTGCTATTAGTCATTCATGAAAGACCCTGAGTCCACTCTTAACCACCAGTCAAGAATTCAGGGCCAAGTGGAAGACAAACTTAACTCCACTTCTCAAATATTACCAAAGCATCAATTCCAAAATAAATTAACTTTTTTCCATCTATTTTATCCTTTTCTAAAGTCCTAAACACTCTTACTAAAGTTAAGTACTATATTCCATGATAAAAAATAAAACCTAGTCAAATGTAACAACCACTAAATATTTCTTAAATTTTAAGATAGCTTTTCATACAACCTCCTCCCTGTCTAAATGGTTTCTACTTACATGTTTATAAGTAGAGACATTAAATAATAATACAATATCATAAACCATATTAAACCAGCCAGATCATGTTATATTTATTGCTCTACATTTAGCACTGGCTCGTCCACATGGCCAGCATAACATAAAATAAATCTCATCAGAAGTATTTATTTTATCCATCATTAAAAACAATATTTATCTTAAATGCATGATTATGATTGCTCTGCTGTTATAATCAGCACTAATTTTCTCAAAATAGACATTTCTTTCCATGTAAATAAATATTTAGATGGTTGATTTGAAGCAGTTGGCCCTAAAAAGGGCTGATAGTTCAACAGATCAGGAAACCGTCAGCATTTCATTGGCCTCACCGTGTTTCAATTTCTTTGTATAATTCGAAGCAACCCATAGCTTTATGTTGTGTATGGGGGAA
Organism: Ailuropoda melanoleuca; assembly: GCF_002007445.2. Lineage (NCBI taxonomy): Eukaryota > Metazoa > Chordata > Mammalia > Carnivora > Ursidae > Ailuropoda > Ailuropoda melanoleuca. The sequence goes on along the minus strand of NC_048224.1, from coordinate 92,397,857 downwards.
AAAAATCAGGACTTGCATGGTACTGCTAAAATCTGTCAGGAGACCCATACATTAAGGACAGAAAGATGAATGTCTTTAGTGAGCTGGGTTAGTTACAGAAGGACAAGCTAGATGAATAAAAGAGCATAGGTGCTTATTTTTAGATATGTATAAATCACTTAAATGCTGCAAACGGATTTTTAGTTTAAAATAAATGTTACTGACTGTCTGATTGCCTATTTGACCTAAAAAAAAGACTATAAAAATGAAGTATTTTTAGGCCCACAAATTTGCCCCAAAATAGAACGTGCAGTGTCCTTTCGTTAAGGCCTAAACGTTCCTGACTGAAGAGGGCAAGCAGAATGCTGAGGAAAATAAGGCTGTCTCTTCACATGCACACACACCCCGGCACAGCGCAGGGCAGCGAACATGGTGTCAACTCCTGAGAGACTGCCACGTAAAATTACCATCGTAATCCTTCCCTAGAATTGACATGAACTATACTCTCACATAGTAAGGACACATAAAGAGTAAGTAAATATAACACGATGCTCAGCATAATTTATTAATCATGTTAATAATGACATTTCTCAACACTTACCATTTGTATATGTCCTCGTAATGTAGAATTGTTGTGGTACTGACGAATTCACTCTGAGACTGGTACCAACAAGATAATTTAGGGATTAGGATTACAAACCAAATGATTCCAGACACCACCCTGGTGCTTTATTTTCATCCTATAATGCTGTTCTATACGCTGGATCCTTAACTGATAGTTCAATGTTTGTCATTCAATAATTTCACAAGATGCTTAAGGTATACAAATGCAGGGGGGGATATGGCAGACATCAGAAATATATTTCATCTGCCCAATTTGTGATTATTGGTATACACTTTGAGGAATTTTAGGAACTTGGAAGTGTCACAACTTTACTTGAAGAAGATTTGACATAATTGGTATTTAGGTCATCTCTGTTTAAGCTAGCCTTGATTTAAAAAGTGTGGAGTTCTTTTAGATGATATCGTAGTATTTTTTAAATGTTAAAATAAATTTTTAGTATCTCCACTACACCCTAGAAAAATGACTTAAAAGCCAAAATCCAAACTCCTGGCAACTGGAAGGCTTTTTTGGAAATTCATAATTTTAAGAGTGTGAAAATAAAAATTTTGAAAACAAACTAAAAAGGCAGGGACGATGAAGCTTTAAAGTCAATGTAAGCATTAAAATGTTGGCTACTCATCACCCTCTTAGTTATTGATATATCTGTCTTGGCCACTGTCGGCTTCCTTTACTTTTTTTTTTTTTACATTAAATTTATTTGTTTGGTGTGTGTCTGATTTATTTATACACAGGAAGTTGGCATTTTTCCTGCTTTTGTTCCTGAACAGCAACTACAAAGAAACAAAAAAGAAATCTGTTGAGAGTATCCTTGAAAACTAGGACAGATTTAATAATTGGAAGTTTTGGCTGAAGTCATAATTGGTTTATGTTTCATAATGCATAATCTTAATCTTCCTTAAAAAACAAAATACATTTCTGTAATAATGAAGAGTTTGTTTACTTTCATGTTTATTAATGCCTCATCTTATTTCATTAAAGACTGTAGGTGGTTAAATGCACTCAGTTGTAAACCAAAGTAAAGTGTGAAGAAAGCATAAACACCATTGTTCACGTGAGCATGGAAAAGTCCTGCTTAAGTTCTTTAATCCATTCGATCCTAATAATACACACCAACCTCCTCCATGCTAAACTACAATCATTAATTATCATGTCCTTCTTTGTGGTTTTAAATAGAAAAAATGGTTATCTTCTTAACTATTTGTAAAACTATAAACAAAGTGGCTTAAATACAGAGTATTAAGGCTATTCTTTGGCTCCTGAGGGTAAATGGATTATGGACTCAGAACAGCTATCACATTGTAAGTCTCAAATCCTAAGTTTTGGCTGTGGCTAAAATGTCCATTTGTGCTATTCACTAATTTCCCATATGAATAATGCATAGTAGGCTTTAGAAAATGAAAACAACATTAATAATGGCAAGGGAGTGTCTGAATTCTGTCAGTCATCAAAAATCTTAATTATATCAGAACAGTACTCCATTATTACTGAAAAATATATCTGCTTTATCTGTTAAGAATTTACAATAAATTAGTTTCTATTAATTAGTTATTATTTAGAAAATTGTGTGTTCTACTCCAAAAAGATAACATGAACTGTGCATTTACATTGGTAAAATAGTCATTAAAATATTAAAGCAGTTCAATTCACTTAATCAAATGGTTAGCCAGAGTTTTCTCTCATGGTGAATGAATGTGGTATGTATGTGTGGATTTCAATATCAAATGGTTTACTATGAAACTAATGTTATATAGTTTTTTTATGAAATGCTGTGACTCACAACTAGAATTAGTTACCCTGGCTTTTTCTTTTTCTCCATGTAGCCAGATTATAATCTTTATATTGTACTGTGGGTAGAGATGGAACAAAATAATTTTGTGTGGATAAACTTAACCTAATCATGTTAACTACTAAAATGGAGTGAAGAAGTTATGGACAAGGACCAAATTAAGCCCTCTGTTTAATTTAACCATTATGGTGACAAAATACTTTGATATTATAAAGTGATATTTCTTTTTTTACATTCTGTAGCGTAATATTTCTAAGCCTATATGTGTAAGAGTTAAAGAGCTATGAGCAATAATTAAATAGCTAATCACTATTGAAAAAGTGACAATGTGATACACATTCTAGTGTTCACTTCTGGTCTGTTTTATATCTTATTTTCTGAGGTTCCTTTTATCTATATTCATTCTCTTTCGTCTTGATGTCTTCTTTAAGATTCTTCACTGTATCTCTCTGTCCTTGAACTCTGGATGTATGTTTTTCTTTCTGTATCTCTGTTACCCTTGATTATTCCCACTATCTGTGGATACCTTTCTCTTGCTCATTCTCTGTCAATACTAGTTGTTCTTAAATTTTATGCAAACAGCCAACAGATTAAAGGAAAGAACTCTGTGGATATGATGCCAATAATTAACCCCACGGATTTTGAAGAAAAGGAGTGCAATCTAGCACACTCATCAATCATTTGTAATGTATGGATAACCTTAACTTTTCTCCTAATGCCTTTTTTCCCCAATTACTTGCTATATCCTAATAGAATAATAGTTGATTATTTCGAAGTTACTTGAACTCAACATATCAAAATTGAAACACTGTACTTCTCCATTCCATTCTTTATTATCTATCCTTTTCTCTGTATATATACAGGTACAGAACTTCAGAGACTTTGGACCATCTTTAACTATTTTTCTGGTTTACTGTATTTAATAGTCACCAGGATTTTAATATATCTTCCTTTTTTCCATTTCAATGGCACTGCCTTAGCCATACCATTTTCACCACTTGACTAAATTATCACACTTACCTTTTCAATATGAATTGCCTCCAATGTCTACTACCATTTCCAGTTTAGTCTTTACTCTAGCATTATCATTCTAAGGTGTAGATTTCATCATGTGTCACATCCCTCCAATAACAATAGGAAGGGTAAATGGCTGTTGGTTTTTAGCAGATGTCAAGCTATTCTATGTGTTTTGCATTTACTTATAAGATTTAACCTTCACAACAGTTCTATGAAGTAGGTATTGCTATTATCATTTTACTTGACAAGTTGCTTGACATAAAAGACCTTTCAAGCTAGGCCAAAGAATATTTTCAATTACCTTTTTTTATTATTATTGAGATATAATTGATATGTAACATTGTATAAGTTTAAGGTGTACAATGTGTTAATTTGATATACTTTTTTATTGCAATATGATTACCACCATAGTATTAGCTAACACCTCTATCATATTATATAATTATCATCTTATTTTTTTAATGAGAACATTAAAGATCTAGTCTCGTGGCAACTTTTGAGTATATTATAACAGTACTGTTAACTATAAATTCAATGCTGTACATTAAATCTCCAGAACTTATTCATCTTCTAACACAATTGTGCACCATTTGACTATCTCCCCAATCTCCAGCCCCCACCAACCATCATGTAGTAACTACCATTCTATTCTCTATTTCTATGAGTTCAGTATGTTGATATTCCACATATAAGTGTTATCATACAGTATTTGTCTTTGTCTGGCTTATTTCGTTTAGCGTAATGCCATCAAGTTCCATTGATATGGTTGCAAATGACAGAATTTCCTTCTTTCTCATAGCTGAATAATATCCCATCGCATTTATCTATATAACATCTACTTTATCCATTCATCTATAACAAACACTTAGATTGTTTTCATATCACGGCTACTGCGAATAATGCCATAATAAATATAAAAATAAAGATATATTTTTGATGTCCTGTTTTTACTTCTTTGGATATACACCCAGAAGTGGGATTGCTGGATCATATGATAGTTCTATTTTTTAATACTGCATTGTTCCACTTCTATGAATTTTCTAAAGTCATCAAATTCTTAGAATCAAAGAGTGAAATGGTGATTGCCAGGAGCTGAGGGAAAGGAGAAATGGGGATTTACTAATCAACAGGCAAAAGTTTCACTTAAGCAAAATGATTAAGTTCAAAAGATCTGTGCAATACTGTATCTATAGTCAGCAATAATATATTGTACTCAACATTTTCTTAAAAGGGTAGTTTTTATGTTGAGTGTTTTTACTATAATAAAAGAAAAAAAATTAATACAAATTGCCAGAAGGATGAAAAATGCAGCCCATCAATATGTGGTTTACTATCAAAGTACTTTATTTTTTTAAGCTGTGGAATACACAAGAGTTTCTTCCTGTCAAACTTCTTTTGCTTTAGATTTGGTGATACTTCATTTGTAGATCTCTTCTTTGGAATATATAATGTCTTTTTAAAGAGTGCCTGGATATTTTTAAATTATAATTTATTTTATTTTAGTTTATCTTATTTTATTTTAATTCCAGTATAGTTAACATACAGTGCTAATATTAGTTTCAGGTGTAAAATACAGTGATTTAGCAATTCTATACATTACTCAGTGCTCATCGAAATAAGCAAAGCACTTTAAATGTAAAGACATAGGTTGAAGGAAACAGGGTGGTAAAAGGGAAATCATGAAAATACAAAAACTGAAGTAGCCGTATTAATAGCTGTCCCTGTGGACTAGGACAAGAAGTACCATCAGAAATAAAAATGGACACATCATAATAATCATTGGGGTTGATTTACTAATCTAAATATGTAAGCACATAATCAAAACACAGTATTGAAGTTTGGATAGACAAACACATAAATAGAAAAGAAGAAAATGTCCAGATTGAGAAATACTCTTATAAAGATAACACAGGGGAAAATTCCATAAGAAAAAAAATATATCCAACATACGATGTGGGAACAACTGAATAAATATGTGGGAAGTATGATTTTGGACTTCTGTCTCAAACCATGTAAGAAATTAATTCTAGATGAATCAGACATGTAAAGGTAAAAACTATAGCTATGAAGTCTTTAGAAGAAGTCATAAGGGAATAGGTTTAAGAACTTGGAACATGCAGGGATTTCATAGGGAGGATATTAAAGTAACAAAAATGAATAAAATATCATTAAAGAGAACTTTCATAACATTTTTAACCTGCTCACAAAGACATTGTTGAGAAATAAAAAGGGAAGCAACTTCAAGAGAATGAGAAGACAAGCCACAGACCTAGAACTCTTTGCAAAAGATACACTGATAAAAGACTTTTATCCAAATATATAAAGAGCTCTTAAAACTCAACAATAAGAAAACAAACAAACTGATTAAAAAATGGATCAAAGGTCTAAACACTCACTAAAGAAGATACACAAACATATCAAAAGATGCCCCGTGTCATGTGTCATCTGGGAAATGCAAATTAAAACAACAAGATCTATTTAGAACAACCAAAATCCGGAACACTGACAATACCAAATGCTGACAAGGATGTGAAGCAATAGGAACTTTCATTCGCTGCTGGTGGGAATGCAAAATAGTACGGCCACTTTGGGAGACAGTTTATAGGTTTCTTTCAAATCTAAACATACTCTTGTGATAGGATGCAGCAATTGCACTCCTTGTTATTTACCCAAAGGAGTTGAAAACATCCACACATGGATATTAATAGTAGTTTTATTCATAACTGCCAAAACTTAGAAGCAGCTAAGATATTGTTTGGCAGATGAATGCATAAAATTTTGGTGACCCATCCAGAAAATGGATAATAACCAGTGCAAAAACAAAAGTTATCAAGCCATGAAAAAAAAATGGCATAACCTAAAATACATATTACTAAGTGAAAGAAGTCAACCTGAAAAGGTACAAGCTGTCTGATTCCAACTATATGACATTCTGGAAAAAGCAAAACTATGGAGACAATTAAAAAGAAATCAGTAGTTGCCAGGAGTGAGGGAGATGGGAAAGGATGAATAAACAGAACCTACAGGCCTTTTAGAGCAATGAAACTATTCTGTATGATACTGCAATGGTGGATACATGTCATTATCCATTTATTGAAACCCATATATTGTGTAAGAGTGGACTCAAGTGTAACCTATGGACTCTGGGTGATTACGATGTGTCAGTGCTGGTAACACCACTGGTAACAGATGTCCCACTCTGGTGAAAGATGTTGATCATGACAGGGCTACACATATATAGGGGCAGAGAGAATATGAGAAATCACTGTATCTTTCTCCCAATTTTCCTTTGAAACTCAAGGTGCTCTAAAAAATACAGTCAAAAATAAAAAACAACGGGCTTGGAGAAAATATTCACAACACATTTATGGGCAAATGACTTATGTTCAAAATATTGATTCAATAAAACCAATAACAAAAAGAAAAACACATACACCCCAATAAACAAAGCTTGAATCAACATTTTACAAAAAAGATAAGTGAATGGTCAATAAACACATGAAAAGATATCCAACATCATTAGTCATCTGGGAAATACAGAATAAAACTGCAATGAAATATCATTCCATTACCACCAAAAAGGTAAAAAACAAACAAAAAAATGGACAAACAGTGACTGAATACTGGCAAAGCTATAGAACAAGCAAAACTCTCCTAAATTGCTAGTGGGGATTTAATGATATAACCACTCTGCACAATGTTTTGGTAATTTCTTAAAAAAATCTAACCAGCATCTATCTATCTTATGAATTAGGTATTCTATTTCCGAAAGATATAAAAGTCAACAAAAAGACTTACACAGGAGTGTTCATCCAACTTAGATCACAGTAACAAAAACTGGCAATAACCCAATTGTGTATCAACTGGAAAATGTATAAACAAAGTGCTGTGTGTCTGTGTGGGTTATAATGAAATTACATTACTCAGTTATTTTATTTGACACATGCTGACGACATCAACAACAGGACTCTTACAAAGGCTTGCTAGTAACATGACTTTATGTTAAGACATGTTAAGTGACAGAAGCCAGACACAAATGAATACACAACTGTTTAATTCTTTTTATACGTGAAGATCAGAAATAACTAAAACTAATCTCCAAAGACAGCAAAAGGAAAAGTATTTGTCCGAAAGAGAGTACTGTTGGGGATTTAGTGGAAGGTGGCATAAGGAAACTTTCTGGGTTGATGAAAATATTCTATATGTAGGTAGAAGTGATAGATATACTTTTATATAAATTTCACAAACTGTATTCTTAATTCTTAAACTGTACATTCACTCTTTGTAAATTTTGTCTCAAATAATTAATAGCTGTGTGTATGTATATATTTATTTATTTTATATTTATATAACTATCTCTGTATGTGTAGATACAGAGGTATATTTACACACAGATATATATATGTATAATATAGTTCACATATATACTATACATAGGTATAGATACAGATGTCGATACAGATAAAATACAGATATATGTGAGTATACATACTATGAAAAGGCCTTTCATTGCCACTATTCTCTATGTATATGTATGTATACATACCTTTGTGTTCAGTAGTGAAGTAGACTAAAAGAGTATGACTATGACCAAGTCATTATCTATAATTTCTTAACTGTGTAAGAACTTGGGTAATGATACTACCAGACCACAAAGTTCACATACAGACTTCATGACAAGGACTGCCTATCTCTGGGGATTGGGGACTTGGAGCTAAGTGATTGAATGAGACTTTGAATTCTATTCCTTGGAAGAGGTAAGTATGTTCTAAGAGTGAGAGAAAGTAAAAAGTTACTTTTTTACTTGGCCAGAAGATGGCCAGATGGCCAGATGATAAGATTTTGAAGGAGATAGTACTGGGTAGTCACCCAATCTCTTTCCCTTTTCCTCCTGTGCATGCCATTAGACAACAGTTCCCAGAAACTTTTTTTTTGTTAGTTGGGACCATGTGGCTGGGATCTGACCAATGGAATATGGAATATGGATGGAAGTCCCCTAACATCTCCCTGTGATTCTCGATATTCTGTAGTTGATCTCGCTGGCTGCAGATAATCCAGCACAGATTCTGAGGTTCCAGAAATAGCAAAGCCATACAGTGGAGGCGCCATGAGTCTGAATGAGTGACTGGGTGAAGTGTTACTCCAGCGATTCCAGGATCTACACTGGACTAGGAATTGAACATGAAATAGACTTTTATTATTCATTTTGGAAGTTCATATGCCAGTAACTATTAAAAAAAAGTGACCAATTTTACATTTCAGTTTTATCTTTGCTTTTTATTAGGATTCATGAGCCCCTTGTAGAAGATAGAATTCCTTGCTAAAAATTGTCTAGCCTTTTAGGTATGAGAGAAGAAAAATTGTGATAAAAGTTATATACATACATATATAGCTGACTATATTTATACCTTATATATTGTTGACTATATGTATACATTATATCTGTAAACTCAATATAGTTATGTGAGGATGCATATACTCATATATAGCTTGTGTTTTGTTCTTCATGAAAACAAACGAATATCACAATTATTTCTTTCTTTATTTCTCATAATCAATACTATCATGTCTCATATAAAATCAACATTTGACATAAAAATCAACACTACCTGAAAAACCAAATATTTGTTTTATTTTTTTAATTTTTTTGTTTTAAATTGTACAACAAATGGAGAGTCTATAAAAGTGAAATTCCCACAGAAGACTGTGTCTTAGTGACTTTCTAGGTACCACTTAGTGTTATTTTTTTTTCTCAGATTTAAATGTATAAAACTCTTACCAAATTCCCCATATTCCAACCGACTTCTATTATGGAAAGAGGTCATCAAAAGCAGATTTACTACCACCACCATCACCATAAAATTTTTGAGACATCAGTTTTCATATTGCCCTGATTTTCTACATCAAAATTAAGGTGAATTATTAATGCATGTAACTATCATACACTTCTGAGTTTACAAGAACACTCAGTGTCATCTATAGGAGCCCCTAGGAATAATGCTAAATCCAAAGAAATTATGGGAATCCTACTTACTTAGTGTCCTATTTAGTGACAAGTAGTTTTTTAATTTGAGAAGACTCCCAAATGTGACAACCTTACATTGCCACTCAAATGGAGATGTGTTTCCAGGTAATATACAGAAGCTCCTTTGGAGAAATGCATCAACTGCAAAATTGCCTCTGTGTCATCTTAGGACTACAGTCATGTGTGCAGTTATGGAATTTCGCACCATAGGACATGGTGCATATGTCCTACCCTACTGCAGTATGGTAAAAGTCTTAGGAGAAAGAGCTGTTGAGCCAGAGGCTTGGTAAAAGTGGCATAGTGGCTTCAGTTCATCCTGTGAAGAAGCTCTAGGCCTTCTGAGATTTGTACCAATACATTTTAGTGAAAACTTCAGGGAACGTGTCATACACCTACTTCTCCCTTCATGGCAAGTAATGAAGCGTGTGAGTAGCCAAAATATCCATGGGCCTGAAAAGAAAACAAGCACAAATGATGCCAAAATTTTAATTAGTCTGCTTGGATCATGCTGTTTGAAATATAGTGACCACATTAGCTGATTTTGTGTTCATATTCTAACATTTATAAGAGGTCAACAATTGGACATATTTAAGGTTAAAGAAGAAAAACTCTGATGTGCAAGTATATATACGATCATTTATATCTGCTGTTGGCGTGTATGACAGACAGTGAGATCCACTCTGTGGTTGATTCTGACAGTTTACGCCCTTGAGTCTACATTCCATTTCAAGTAGGAATAATCCAGTTGATTTAGACATTGGTCTCCAACAAAAATGCATATGTGAAGCTCTAGATGAAAAGGAAACACAATATTAGAATAAAAAGAAAGCATTTTCCATCGATCCATTAATCTCAGGAAAATAACAAAGAATACATAAGCATAGGCTCTCATCAAAGTATGCTACTGCTGTGCGGAGCACTCAGCATGGAGAGCTAGACTCCGTGATTTTGAGGAGAGAAAAGACATCAGACAGTTAAAGAAAACAAAAAGAAAGACATTTCAAACTGATTTTTAAAAATCTCCTTCAAATCCATGATTTCTTTTTTTTTTTTTAAGATTTCATTTATTTGACAGAGAGAGATACAGTGAGAGAGGGAACACAAGCAGGGCGAGTGGGAGAGGGAGAAGCAGGCTCCCCACTGAACAGAGAACTCGTTGAAGGGCTCGATCCCAAGACCCTGGGATCATGACCCGAGCCGAAGGCAGATGCTTAACAACCGAGCCACCCAGGCGCCCCATAGAATCCATGATTTCTGTAAGAGCAATAACATTTGTCTTCGTCCTCCTCTTCCTCATTGCCTTTAACAATTTTCCTAGCAGAAGAATTGAAAATTTTTTCAAATTAAATGCTCTCTGGAAAAGTATTGGAAGTTAGAGGGAAGAAATTGTAATTCACATTAAAAAATAGGCATCATTTTTCTTGAGTAATCTATGCCTGAATATCACCATCTGAAATAAACCATAGGATTTGCTTTAAAAAACAGGATACTTGGTTGTAATGTTCTATTCCTTCTAATCATCTCCAATTCAGAAAACTTCTAATTTTCTTTTTTGGACATTTTGAACTATAGAAGATTCTCTTCCAAACATATATTCTTAAGAAAACAGCCAGTGTAAAGAAATAAAAATGTGAAATATGACAAAAGAATATGTTGGCACTGTGGCCTATGTAAATATTTCAAATGAGAGGGGAAATTATACTGGGGTCCATCCTTCAACACAGTGGCATATACCAGACTTAAATCACTTCCCAAACATTTTTCTATCATTCAGATTTAATCCAGAGAATGCCAGAAACGACATCACTCTGTATGCCACCCTGGCAGGAAAAAATGGGTGACTTACTCAGATAAATGTGGCCCAGGAGGCTATTTATAATGAGAAAAAGTTAGATATTTGGTCTGTATTACCCATGGGACTGCAGATATCAGTTGAGACCACCAAAGACTCACACCGTTCTCCTGTTGTCTAGGCCAAGTTCTAAATGGTACGACTGGACTGGGACTGGCTGCTTTGGCTCAGAGCTGGTAGAAAGTTTGGCTTTTTTCACACAAGGCCAAAGAAGTCAATAGGAAGTATATGACATCACTGCATAATACGTAAGAGAAGGAATGCGTAACTCACACACGCAACAGCTCTGGGTGACCCTCGCTGCTATCACCTGATGGCCGGCAGGAGCCTAACTTGAATATGAGTAGGACAGTGAAAATCATACACAGTGAAGATCCCACGGACTGAGCACAAAACATTTAGCACCACGCTTAGCACGTGTTTCTCTTTCATTTCTTCCCTCCCGCTCCCCTTCCTCCTCCTCTTTCTAATTTTGGTTTAAGTGAAGGTACTCTCAGAAAGGATGCTTGTATAGAGGGTTTCAATTTAGGAAGCACATTAATAAAGTGAACAAAGCTAACTGAAAGGAAAACATCATGATTATTTTAATAGATTATAAAATAACTTACACAAAATTTCTCGTGCAGTCTCACATTAAAAAATAAAGTAAATCTGATGTAGGAGGGGGAAAAAAAGTGTGCAAGGCAATGCAACATCAGATTTTCACAGCAACGTGTAATTTATATGAAAGAGAGAATTGCTGTTGGCATGCCTAGTATGCACAGTATATTTTGTCCCATTACATATTCATGATTTCAAAGTTAGCTGCTTGACAAGGTAATGAGTCCGTAATAGGCAATCTCTTTCTTTTCTTGAAACCACTATTTCAAGTCTCCACTATCCTCCTTGAGATTACTTCTATTCAACATTTCCTACCCACTCTAAGCAGATGGCACTGCCTGTTTCTTTATAAAGGAAATAGGAGCTTCTACGTGGGAATTCTCTCCAGTTCTGTCTTAATCTGCATGTACGCCCATAATCCCATTTTTTTATCTTCTGTGAATAATCTCACATTTGCATTCTTTCCAGGAACTTTTTCCACCTAGGACCTTCATTATATCATAAACCAATTGCTCTTTACTCCTCTCTTCCCCCTACTTACATGCACTCTATCATTCCTCTTCTCTTTACATGAAATCTCTCACTCTCAATGTAACTCACTCCTTTCACTTATACCCAAGCTCCCCAGAAGAAGAGCTGATATTTACTTATTATACTTTCTCACCTTTTCCAAGCACTTAAATCTCATTTCTAGATTTATAACTGAAACAACTTCTACCATGGTTGGCAATGATATGGTAGTGCCAAAATTAATTAGATATCTTAGTTCATGCAACTGGACAATCAGTCTTTCTTGGCTCCCAGAACATCACTTCTTTGATTGCTCTATTCCAAAGGCTTTTGTCTGATGAGGTGCCTGACATCTGAATATTTGTGTTTTATTGAAGAAAGTGGGAGTGGAAGTGTCAAGGTAGACAATGGCTTAAATCTCTAGACACTAAGCTCTGCCAGGCTTTCACAAAAGATAATGGTAAAATATTCATTTCCAGGGCCACGTGGAAACACTTCTGAGCACGACAATATTTCAGGACCCACCAATTACAAACCTGCGTGTATACACTGTCCCTGCTGAATCCCATCCGTTCTTATTGTTTTAGTGACAATCTTCACCAATGATCACTCTCTCCTTCCTGACTCCAGATGTACATATTGATTTGTCTACTCTATATCCCTCTGACTCCAATGGGTACCTCAAAATCAATATGCGACATAAAGCCAGAGCGTCCTCTCCTTTCCCTTTCCTGACCCCTAAAATGTTATTATCTTGCTAATTTTCATCTCTCAATGAAAAATACCATACTCCAGACATTCCCTCAAGTAAGAGAAGTGGAAGTGACTTTTAGTTACTTTCAGTGATTATTTAAAAAAGAATTATTTATTTTTTTTAATTTAATTATGGGGGGGCAAGCAGAGGGAGAGGGAGAAGGAGAGAAGCAGACTCCCTGCTAAGCACAGAGCCTGACACAGGCTTGATCCTAGGACCCTGAGTTCATGACCTGAACCAAAAAGAGTCAGATGCTCCACCAACCAAGCCACCCTGGGTTCCCTACTTTAGTGATTTTTAGTGATTTCTTTCCTCTATATCTAAATCCCCATTTTCAAATTGTTCAGCAAATCTAGTTGATATTCTCTCTTCTATATTTTACTTATTCTCTTTACCATCGCTACCATTGATAGCCCCCCCCACGAACCCCGCCCCCTCCACACACACCCAGGCTTCATATTTTTACACCAAAGGTCTTATTAGGACTATTAGTTACTAATATTCACTAATATTGCTACCATCAAATACAATTTTCACATTGTCATCATAATATTCCTCAGTGCAAATCTTATGATATATGCCTGATTAAAATCCTTGGTGGTGGGGCGCCTGGGTGGCACAGCGGTTGGGCGTCTGCCTTCGGCTCAGGGCGTGATCCCGGCATTGTGGGATCGAGCCCCCACATCAGGCTCTTCTGCTATGAGCCTGCTTCTTCCTCTCCCACTCCCCCTACTTGTGTTCTCTCTCTCGCTGGCTGTCTCTATCTCTGTCGAAAAAATAAAATAAAATCTTNTGGAACATAAGAACTAGGATGATCGGTAGGGGAAGAAAGGGATAAAGAAAAGGGGGGTAATCAGAAGGGGGAATGAAACATGAGAGACTATGGACTCTGGGAAACAAACTGAAGACTTCAGAGGGGAGGGGGTGGGGGAATGGGATAGACTGGTGATGGGTAGTAAGGAGGGCATGTATTGCATGGTGCTCTGTGTTATACGCAACTAATGAAGCATCAAACTTTACATCGGAAACCGGGGATGTACTGTATGGTGATTAACATAATATAATAACAAATAAATAAATAAATAAATGAAAATCCTTGGTGGTGAGGTACCAGGGTGGCTTAGTCGGTTAAGTCTCTGCCTTTGGCTCAGGTCATGATCTCGGGTTCCTGGGATCAAGCCCCATGTCAGGCTCCCTGCTTGGGCGGGAAGTCTGCTTCTCCCTTTCTCCCTGCCTCTCTCCCTTCTTCCTGCTCATGATCTCTCTCTTGCTCTCTCTCAAATAAGTACATGAAATCTTTTTTAAAAAATCCTTGATGGCTCCTTATCCAAACTGTAAGTTATTTTGTATATATTGTATACCTATTTTAACCTATTTTTCCCTGTAATATCCCTGGACAATATCATCTGACTCTGTACCATGTAAAAAGAGAAATGTTCTATGTTTATTTTTCTTTTCATCTTTGCTATCGTCATATTTGTAAGTGGTTTTTATATATGAACAATGAATTAAACGCATAGGAAATTCTTATTTACAACTGTGTATTTCTCCACAAACCACATTGTTATCTTTCATTTAACATTGTAAAGAAGAATATTAAACTCTAATTGATGTTTTATTATTTGTAACATGTTTTATCTAGATGCTTAAATTTTTAACTCCTCAAAATGAAAATTTGATTCTCTTCATGGTATATGGGGTCTGGTTTTTCATTTTTTGTTTTTGCTTAACTGTAGTAAGCAAATCGAGTCTATGTTTTTAACCCAATAAAATATTTTTAAATTATGTCTTGGATACTTGTTTCCTTTGTAGTTTTTGTTTCTTCTTGAAGTAAATTTTATTTTAATTTACTCTTTCTTCCATATATATTCTCTCTATTTATTTTCATCCTATTCACCCACATTCTCTGCACTACAGCGGGCTATCTTGACTTATTCTTCACATCAGTGTTTAATTTCCTCTTTTTCTCTTCTGTTCCCTACTTCCTCCAAAGTGGTATTAACTCCGCCACTGAATTTTTTTATTAATTTGCAATCTTTTATTTAGGTCAACCTTTTAATCTGAAATTTTATCTTTGAAACACATCTGTTTTGTGTTTTTTTTCACTTGTTTTATATCTTAGTAGTCACTTCTATATTTATATCTACTCTTTGATACAGACACAATGCATATCTTCTTGCTTCTTTTCTGTTTTTAAAGATTTATTTATTTATTTGAGAGGGAGAGAGCATGAGTGGAAGGGACAGAGGGAGAGGGAGAGAGAATCCCAAGCAGGCCCCACACTGAGCACTGAGCCCAATGTGGGTCTCGATCTCAAGACCCTGAGATCAGGACCTGAGCAAAAACCAAGAGTCAGAAGCTTAACCCACTGCATCACCCAGGTGCCCCCTTGCATTTTATTGTATATATGAGGCACTTTTATAAAATTGTATTTTGCAACTTACAAAATACTATTTTTGCAAATATGCCACACCTTAGGTCATCAGCATGTAAGAACTTTGTTTCTCCCTTGTGCAGTATTTTTTCAATGTCATCTTATTTTTATCACTTTAATAATTCTTAGATGATGAAAACTCCATTTAGTTGGCTTTTGCCAAAACAATCTGTACTTTTTTTAAAAGATTTTATTTATTTATTTTTGTGACAGAAAGAGAGTGAACATGAGCAGAGGGAGGGACAGAGAGAGAAGCAGACTCCCATCTGAGCAGGGAGCCCAATGCAGGACTCAATCCCAGGATCCTGGGATCATGACCTGGCTGAAGGCAAATTCTTAACTGACTGAGTCATCCAGGCACCCCAATCTGTACTTTTTAAACTAATGCTATTACTCTCACCTCCTCTATGAGGAATAGTCAAATTGCCTTCACTCTGCCCAATTAACCCTGTGTAGTAGGAATTAAACCAATAATTACATAATTTCAGTACAAATTTCCCCTAATTATTCCTTGATATGCAGAATTAATGGATAATGTGACAATTCAATCTTGGATTTTTGATAATATCATCAATTGGCTCTTTGTCTTTCAGGTCCAATCTTTTATTTTATTTGAGCTTCTGAAATGGACGTATCCAGCGAATAATAAATCACAGATTTATTTAATATCAAAGACACTATGGTAAAGCATTTTTTTTTCAGATTTTTATTTATTTATTTGACAGAGAGAGACAGCCAGCGAGAAAGGGAACACAAGCAGGGGGAGTGGGAGAGCAAGAAGTAGGCTCCTAGCGGAGGAGCCTGATGTGGGGCTCTATCCCAGAAGGCCGGGATCACGCCCTGGGCCAAAGGCAGACGCTTAATGACTGAGCCACACAGGTGCCTCTATGGTAAAGCATTTTTTGACACCCTATCTCTACATGTCTTTTCTACTCAAGTCACTATTTTAGCAGTAAAAATCACACAATATTTGAAAAATAAGTTATGTGTCCTTTATAAGATACATTATTATTTTAAGGTACATCTATTTCTTTGTTTTCATGAATACTATGATAGAATGTTGGGAAATACTATATCAAGATTGCTAATTAAGCACTTTTTTTTTCATAAGTATTTGATAATAAAATGAATATAAGAATCTCAGTGCTATATATGAAAGTTTACAAAGCTTTATAAAATTCCATTAGCTCAATTTGAAAACAAAAGCAGACATTCATTCATTCAGCAAATGCTATTTCATGTTTTTGACAAAATATTCATGCTTTCCCTTTAATCACTTATTCATGCATTTGACACTGTTGGGACAGAGGAGGAAAATGGTCTTTAGTATAAGCACATAGTATCACCTTTCTCAGTAAAATTAAAAATGTCTGCTAAATTCTAAAGACCATGCAATTAAAGATGCCTAATGCATTGGCAGACAGTCCATCTTATGATTATTTCAAATGTCCAAACCTTGCCTAGGTATGTCTTCGATATAACTAGTATGGTGAAATTATTGCCCTTTAAAGAACTCTATGTGAAAGAAAAATTCAGTAAGTTTTAAGTTCTAGAATTTGTAGAACATGATAGTTTGATAACACGAGAGTTTGCCACTTCCTGCCCACGATCCCTTAAGCTAAGAGGATTCCTGTAAATTGAAATTAAAACAATAGCAGTCCTTATCGTGTCATGTTGTTTTGTGCTTTCTTTTCATCAGTACTATGGAATAATTGTGTTCAATATGAGTAATAAATCTGTCCTATGTGTTTTCAAATGTTTGCCATGCATTCAGTTTTGATTTTTCAATACTGTTTTTAGCTGCACCATTATCCAAGCTTGACTAAATATAATGTCTTTTGACACTAAAACTACAGGTAAGGTGTTGGTAATATAATTGTAATGCTAATACTTACACTACATGTATTGCTGTATTATAGTCAGTAATAAAAGCATGTTGAAGTGTTGTGAAAACTCCTCATGCCTGCATTATGTTATGATCTTTGATAACCTTTATTTCTAGATGAAAGTAGTTTACAATACTGTATCAGCTGTAATGAGCACCAATAAACAAGCTGCTTTGCCAAGGGCGAATATAATTCCAAGCAATAAAATTGAATCTATGACACTGTATCTTCTATTCTTCATTTCAGATTCATTAACTATTATGGAGATCAATCTCTTTGACACAGTACATTTCTAACCACATTTATGCCAGAATATGTACTCATTAGCATGTTTGAACTCCAAAGCTAAAATGACAGGGTTTCCCCCTTGCTTTGTCACATTACACATAATTTGAAAAGCAAGCCTTGAGCATTCTGACAAGCACGTTGTTTAGGATACATTTCTTCTCTCTGTACACATGCATACATTTATGCACATTCTGTACATTTTTTTATTTATGTTATACAAATGGAAAAAAATGACGTTATTTATAAAACTTCAAAAAATTTAGGTAAACACAATGCTCTGAATAAACTCTCTTTAAATAGTAGTGTTTAGCAACACTAGTATATTTTTGTTTCTAAATCTAATTGTAAATTAACTTACACAAATGTGGATAGATAGATAGGTAGATATAGAATAAATTACTGGACTTATTGCCTAAAGGTGTTGCTATTGACATCCTCCTGGAAAGGTCATTTATTAAAATTTATAAGGTTTCTTGTAAGTGCAGTCACCCAGTTATGATCTTTACAGCTCCAACATTATTTCCTTGACATAACATGTCACAATACATTTAATAATAAAGAACAAAGAAAGAATAAAATATCACCTAGGACATGTTGACATCGATCAAAAAATATATTCCCAGGCAATTAAAACTACCAAATTCCCTTTTTCTCCCTCTATAGATTGTATTAAAGTTTTAAATGTCTGTTTTTTATAAAAATAATGAATACATAAACAGGAACGGTTCCATATCTTCCCAGCCTTTCATTATAATGGGATGGAGCTAATGTTCAACACTTCCTAAGAAGAGAGAGAATGGCAGTTGTCAGAAGGAGGTAAGCAAGCATCGCTTGAACTCGTAGGCAGTGGGAGAAAAAGGACAGAAGAAAGACTACTTGAGAAAAGCCTTGTTTTGCAAACCAAGAAGTTTATTTGGTATTTTCGTCTGAACAGTATAAATCCGTATAAGTGATTTGCTCTGGGAAGTGACATGATGGTTTTATTAAAAAAAAAAAAAAGAAAGAAAGAAAAAAGAAAAAAAATCTGGCAGCAGTGTATAGGGGTAGTGGATATTGGCAAGGAGATTAGTAAGGCAGCTGTTGCCTGATCTCAGAGACTGACTTTAAAGTGAAGTGAAAGTTAGGAAAGGATGCCTAGTGTTAAATATTTAAAAAGGGGGAGAAATTATCAAGGGATTTACATTTGATAATGTTGATGCTTTTGATACATGTTGATACTTTTTATTAGAAAAGTGGCAGGAAGTTTAGACTTAAATTTAGTCCTAGACCTGTGACATATTAGCTGTATTTATACTAAGTTAGAAACTCTGTCTTAGGGGCGCCTGAGCGACTCAGTTGGTTGAGTTTGCCTTTGGCTCAGGTCATGATCTCAGGGTCCGAGGATCGAGTCCCACATTGAGCTTTCTGCTCAGTGGGGAGCCTGCTTCTCCCTCTCCCTCTGCGGCTCCCCCTGCTTGTGTGCTTGCTTTCTCTCACTCTGTGTCAAATAAATACATAAAATTAAAAAAAAAAAAAGAAACTGTTTTAATTTTTAATACTTAAGGTAGATTCTAATTCATGCATTCTATTTCTCCACTCTAGATCCAACATTACACTAGTCAAAATTTGGGACCCTCAGGGACTAATGGAACTGTACTGACTTGATCAGATTTTTTTGTTACTATTCAAAGAAGTCCCCACTACCTGGTAGGATTCAGATCATGAGTCAGTTACGTATTTGTTTCCCCATTGCACTGAATCTGTTAAACCTGATAAGAGTTGCATTGTCAGTGCAGTATAACTGCTTTACTTGTAAATCTACTCACTTAATTCACATAATAACTCTTCAAGGCATGTCGGTCAGCTGTTCTCAATCCATTAGGAAGTTACCCTTCATAATCACAGAGTCCAGATGTCCCTATGAAGGGCAACTAAGTTGGTGAGCTGCTTCTCGCTAGGGATAGACCTTTTAAGTTGTCAAGAGTAAACATTTCACCATTAGGAGTGTCAGAAATATTATTTAGTTCCATATCAGAAACAATCCCTTTCCTTTATCATGCTGCATGTTCAGAGAAAGCAAGCCATGGCACTCTCATCAGTTCAAAACTGGCTTAAATATGATCAGGACAGAGGAACAAAAAAGACTATTCAAAAAAGACTATTCTGTCAGAAACAAAAGTGATAACAAAATGACTCGTAAATACATGACACAAATTTCAGGGACACAATAAATGATATAAATACTTCTGATTGGATAAAGTAGGAATTGTGGCTAAAATAAATATAATCTCAGTCACCAAACCATGTAATAGTTTACACTGAGCATCACTTCTGAGGTATGGAAGTTGTTTCTTGGAATTAGAACAGTATTTTACAATTAAATAATGCTCTGCAGGTACAAAATGATTTTATAGGATCTTATTTTATTTGATCCCCCTCATTCTTTCGAATAGATGATATCATTGATGACATTATTTTGAAAATTATAAAACTGAATATCAAAAAGTGTTAATGAATTTGCCCTGGGTGTATGACTCACAAACATATCTATTGCTTTAAATCCTGGAGCTCCCCTACTGAAATGACCCTCCTATTAATGATATGTCCATATGGGGTTGGAATTGGAATAGGCTGAGAAATCATTACAGTTGGACAAAAATGGAGCTTAGGGAAATTAAGCAATTTGTCCAAATTTAAATATCAAGTTATTATCAACCTCAGATTAGGATTTAATTTAACTGATTTCTACTTTCAGAATAGCTTTAGGGCAAATAAAATAAAATGTTGCTTTCTAAGTCAGTAACAAACTTAGAATTCGTTTAACTAAAGAGCTATAGATACAGATAATTATCTATCTCTCTCTCTCATTCGTAAATGACCAAACCACTAAGTATAACAAGGCATATAAGAAGTATCCTAGTACCACCTCAATGTTTTAAACTTGACCTCTAAAAGGGCAAAATGTTTCATGTAAAATGTACATTTTGTAGCTGTTGGAAAGAACTTGGTTAGATAGGTTAGCGTGTGGCATTTATTGTATTAAATAATTAGCATAAAGCTGACAAAGGGTATTAGTTGGATATAAATATTTAATTGCAAAATTAAATTACTTATACACGCCAAAATTTCAAAAATAAATAATGAAACCTTGCTTTGTTAAGAAGTCTTACAATCAACTAATAGGCTTATACAAGAAAGATCCAGAGATAACGGAAACCAAACAATAATTTGCTTACAAAATCTCTGGTGAGTGTACTTGTCAGCAGGAACACCAATCATGTACAAGGTCATTACACTGTTTCCATTAGGTTAAATGCACCAATTAGTATTTTCTTTCAAATTGGCCTACAGGGAAATAGAACTAGAAACTTCTAGCAAGTTGGAGGTTTATAAGATTGTGTTAAATGTCAAGTGTCTTTTTCTAGCTCCTCCCCCCACTGCCCACGTTCAGCTTCAGTCATTTCCCCTTTGTTTTTAGTTTTGTTTAGTTTTCTGGCAAATGAAATACCTTATAATTTCTTATAAATAAATATCTTATAATATACCTGGTGTAGTAGGAAGAGAACTTTGTTAATCAAACATGTCTGCCTTTTCTATGTTGCAAGTGATTTCTCCCTGAAGGTGGAAGCTGGAGGTGGGAAGACAAAGGGCCTGAATGCTGACTTTGGAAGGAGAAACCGTGCATGTGCTGCCTGGTCCCACACTCTCTCTTTCCCTGATGAGTTTGCTGACCATGGAAAGCATGGAATCTAATCCTGGAGCTCAGTACTACAAAGTCCTTTCTTACACAGAAAAAGCTATAATCTCAATACCAACTTTATCAATGACAAAAGTAATATCCTTGTCCTTAACAGCTTTAATGAACAGATTTCTCAATTAGATGAGTACTCATATTAAAAAAAAAAAAAAGGACAGTATTTATTGGGCCCTTTAAACACATATTTGCTGCATTGATCTGTGTGCTTCTGGAAACAGACATAGAAGGTAGAATTTATGAAACGAAATATAAATGGAGTAGTTGAGGTTTTCATGTGACTAAGGCCTTGAACTAGGGTATATTATCAGGAAGCTTTGATGTTAATAGTTTATGTAGGCCCAAATTGGGTCATGGGACTGAATTTGCTTTATGAAAGCAGCTCATTCACTATTGCTGTTTAGGTGAATGGCTTGTAAACCTTAGCTCACATGTGATACTGACCTTGTCCGTTCACTGCAGCTTATGCCAGCCTTTTCACTGGAAAGAAACCAAATTCATGAAAAGAGGGGTATACCTGATGGTCCCAGTGCAAAGTTGCGGGGATCAACAAAGGTATGAAATCACTCATGTCCCAGGTAAAGGTGCAGCTGCCTTATGGACCTTAGCACACTCGATGACCAAGGGATCCTCTAACAAATTCTGGCCAGGTAAGGTACAGGTGCTAGACGACTTAGCCCGGGTTAGCCAACCCTGGACATCCACATGAACGGTCTTAGCTACATTATTAGCAATTTAAGCTGCAATTTTCAACTTTGTAAGGCTGATCTTGCTAAACCAGACAAAAACCTTACTATGTAAATGAGGACAGTGAGTTACTTTGGCAGGTAGGTCAGGAAAAGCTCTGTATATAGTAATAGCTGAAACCAGGAGAGATGGTTTTTATTAGACATGTCTTTTGGGGGCACTTGGGTAGCTCAGTCAGTTAAGCATCTGACTCTTGATTTCAGCTCAGGTCATGATCTCAGGATCATGAGATCAAGCCCTGCATCAGGCCCTGCACTGGACATGGAGCCTGCTTAAGATTCTCTCTCCCTCTCCCTCTGCACCCCCCTTCCCCCCAGCTCATGTACTCTTTATCTCAGGAAAAGGAAGAAAGAAAGAAAGAAAGAAAGAAAGAAAGAAAGAAAGAAAGAAAAGAAGAAGACACACCTTTTGGACATTACATTGTCTAGAACACTATCTCTTCATTTAAATACCTTGGCATATATCTGTAGCACCTGTGAACAGAGTGGGCTCAGGTTGGCTCTGCATTTGTTTATAGAAGAAAGCAATGGTCTTGGAAGATGGAATTCTTAGGCATAATTTATGACATACAAAAAGGTACTGGTTACCATCAGCACCATATTTATGTTGCAGGATTTCCTTCTCCTTTAGTTCCTGCAGTTCTTGGTCATGGCACTTGGAAGAATGAAGTAGACTAGACAGAGAGGTAGGCAGCAAAGCAAGGTTTATTGAGCGATAGCAAAGTGATAGTGCAATGCACCCAAGGAGGGAGAGGGCCCGAAAGAGTTGCCACAGGAGCTCTTAAGTCTAGGGGTTTTTGTGGGCTTGTTGGTGGACTCTTTTAATCTGATCAACCCTCCCTGAGCCTGTCATCTAATCAGGTTTTTGTCATCTATCTATCTCGTGGGGAAGGGTGGAGGCCTCCTTCTAGGGTGGTGTAAAATCCTTTTAAAGGTGGTTTCCTCTTAGGGCAGGAGGGCCCCTTGTCCCTGCCTGCCTGCCTTCCCACCATCCTTCATCATTTAGACCCAAGAAATAGGTAATTCTACCACAGTCCCCACTCTGATCCTTTATTAGCTGCACACAAAGCCTATGCATAACTTTGGAAGGTCTTGTCCAAATGGCCTTGCGCCTGCTTTCAAGGACTGCCCAGAGCCCTCCCCTGTTCTCTCTTTCTGAGAGTGCAGGGTGACAGGTGCACAGACCCTAAATCAAAGGCATAGCCAAGTGGTGGCTGTTTATTGGTATTGGAATAAAGGGCAAGTGGGTGGAGGAACAGAGGACAGTTCCAAGGGTCAAGAGCTGGCTTTGCCCTCATATCCATATTTTGGTTTATGCTTCCTGAATTCTGAGAATTCTAAATTTGCACCTTGCCTTTGAGCCTCAGTTTCTCTTGAGGAACTTAAAACATGATGAGGTGGGGCACAGAGGAATGCTTTGTTGGAGAAAATTGACAAGTTCAGACTTGTGGGGTAAGGAGAAATCTTATGAAAATGGTATGTGAGATTGTTTTTGTACTCTTCTCCTGGGCCCCATGAATATTAAGAATGGGTTTAAAAACAACCCTCATTTGGCATAAGACTATATATGCCTATGTGTGAGAGTATATCAATGTTACATTCACAGGTAAAGTACATATTCAAATCCTTGTAATACCAGAAACTTACTGGATAGAAAGAGTTTTAGAATGTTGCAATGGTCTGAATGTTTGTGTCCTCCTAAAATTCCTATGTTGAAATCCTAAGCCCCATGGTGATGGGATTAGGAGGTGGGGCCTTTGGAAGGTAATCAGGCTGTGAGGGTGAAGCCCTAATGAATGAGATTAGTGCCTTTATAAAAAGGACCCCAGAGTTCTCTCCTGTCTTTCTGCCAAAAATACAAAATGACAGCAGCCTACTCATCAGAACTGACCATGCCTTCACCCTGATCTCAGACTTCCAGCCTCCAGAACAGTGAGAAATTAATTTCTGTTGTTTATAAACCATTTAGTCAGTGGAACCTTGTTATAGCAGCCTGAACTGACTCAGACAGAAATACCGCGTAAGAAAATAAAGTTACCTCAAATACATTAACAGGAATGAAACAATAATCAGTGTCTCACATGTCACTTTTAGAGGGGAAGCAGTAAGTCTAAGTGTGTGTCTCCTCAGAAGTGGTAGATGGGAAGCGCCAAAGTTAGCATCTTGCTGAGCGATTTTCCCCCCAAAGCTTCAGGGAGGTTTAGTGTATAGGCTATGGACTCTAAACAACGGGCACCCTCAGTGCCTTCCTGATAAGACTAAAGCCAAGCATATTTTTACCTGTTGTATTCTACACATTCACATACCACTGAAATATTATGTCCTAGGCAACATCAAATACTGGGACATATAATATATTTCTTAGAGTATCTTAGAATATCTGCATTAGAAGATTGCAGTAGAATTGTTTTCTGAATGTTGTAGTTGTTCAATCCAGTCTTGAGATGATTTTGCATGCTCTATTTCTTTTTTAATCTTTTATACTCTTACAAAAGTGAGGCAAATAGCAAGCTTCTAATTGATTGAACAAAACTCCTTATGTCCTGAATAAAAAAAACAAACTACACCCATTCCAACCAGAGGCACTTCATTCTGCAACTGCTTATGGCATGAACGCCAACTCCACCCAGGCATCAAGCAGCCTTCCACCTGATACCGAGCAAGATAACAAATCGAGGAGAATGGATTTTGAACTTTGCTTTGTTGAGACATTGGTTTCAGATTTTGAGTCTAGACAAGCATTTTATTTTTTGAACTTTACTTTTCCCTGGAAACTTACTAATGGAATAAAAATTATATTAGATTTTTGGAATATTTTGTATTATATCTACATGTTGTCATTCAATCTTATTTTTAAGTTTTCAATGACTTTATTCAACAATGACAAGCATAATTTAGGATGGAGAGCAAAATAAGAAATTAATTTCAATTTTGCATACAAAGTGACCTAGGAATTCTTTTTCTTTTTCTTTTTTTTTTAAGATTTTATTTATTTATTTGACAGAGAGAGAGACAGCCAGAGAGAGAGGGAACACAAGCAGGGGGAGTGGAAGAGGAACGAGCAGGCTCGCAGCGGAGGAGCCCAACATAGGGCCCAATCCCAGAACACCAGGATCATGCCCTGAGCAGAAGGCAGACGCTCAACGACCGAGCCACCCAGGCACCCCCTAGGAATTTCTTAATCCACTGGTCTGATGTTTCTCAGCATCTTCTGGGATCAAAATGTCTACTAATACAGTGGTTCCAAGAACAACCAAAGCATTAAGGATTGACATTGGGAATTGGTTTTATGAAGGTGGAATCAGGGCTGTCTTGATAGAATTTTGACCTCATAAAAAGAGAACAGTAATAGCTCTGATTGAACACAACCTCAATAGTTAAGCCCAACATATTTAAAAAATAATACTTGACTAATGACATAAATCACATAGGCCAATATTATCCTTTTAGTAACACAGCTGATATTTTACCCAGATGTGATATATTCCTGTCTCTCCTTCTCAGTCTGTTAGGAAGAGACTTTGGTTAACAAAGCAGAGGAAAGATATACTAAAGGACAACACTGTCTTTGTTGGGGTTTTTATTAAATGTATTAAACTTTTTATTCCAAACTAAAATAAAAATTTTAGGAAATTAGGATTTGTAAAACAACTCTCTCCCAGATCCATCTACTCATGTCACCAGTGTCTAATATCTTGCCACATTTGTGTTGTTACCTTCTTGGTCTCTCTTTCTCATTTTCTCACTGTGTGTGCATGCATCTGTATAGTAAAATGTATTTTCCATTTGTAAGTAAAAGTAATTTGAGGGAGATACATACAGCCTGTGTATTTTTTCTTGTGTCTAGTCGAAGCTAAAATTGCACCAGAGTTAGACAGGAAGATTAAGCTGTTGTAAAGGGTAGAGAGTTCAGAACTGAGACTGTTTTGATGTTGCCTAATTGTCACAATGCAGTTCTTGATGTGATATGTAGATATAAATATAGAAAGTCACAAATATATGCATGTGTGTGATCATGAATATGTGTCCAAGTGATAAATCAGCTGGCAAGTCCGGTAGTATTTGCTCCTCCAGTTTAATGGAGAAACGTTCAAGGTAGTCTTCAAAACTATGAAAATACCCT
Source organism: Ailuropoda melanoleuca (assembly GCF_002007445.2). NCBI lineage: Eukaryota > Metazoa > Chordata > Mammalia > Carnivora > Ursidae > Ailuropoda > Ailuropoda melanoleuca. The sequence goes on along the minus strand of NC_048224.1, from coordinate 92,371,499 downwards.
CAGAATATGTTCAGTGGAAAAGAGCAAAATCACCAGAAAATAATAATGAAAATCTTTTAATGTGATGTAAATTATGTGGAAAATGAATGATGATCCAGAGACAAAGGCTATCAAATAGACCTTTATATAACAAAGCATATGATGGCATCACCAATCATCTGGGTATTAATTCAAATTTACATTAATTCAATGGTAGATAGTGAACAAAAAGAACATTTGAGCTTTGCTGATGTTTTGAATAAAAATAAGAGCTGAAGAAAAGGTTCATAAGTCAATGACCTGGTAAAATGGCCTGCCATATATCCTTAATATATAAGGCAAAGAGTAGGTAAAAAAATAATAATAATAAAAGAAATCTCACCAATATGCACTTTATACTATGGTAATAAAAGTTAAAAGGAAACCTAAAAGAAAACACAAATTTCCTGAACTTTAGATCTTAGAATAAAAGATAGGATTAGCAGTAACAAATAATGTTACACTGCATTGTCTACCTCATGTTCATAATTCTTTCAAGTTGTAGTGGCATAAAATGTAACAGTGCTTTCTCTTTATGTACAAACTTATAATGTTTTGAAACTGAGTATATGCAAAAATAAACACCCTCAAGTCCTTCCAGTTTTATAGCAGCCTTAAAATAAGAAATAATGGCTAACAGCATGATTGCCTACTATGTGTCAGAAACTGTGCAGAACTTTCCCCACATTTTCCCATTTAAACCTTTCAGTAACTCTATATGGCAAATACTATCATTTCCCTCATTATTTATTTATTTATTTATTTATTTATTTATTCAAGATTTTATTTTTTTATTTGAGAGAGAGAGAGCACGAGCTGGGGTGGGGGGGGGAAGGCAGAGGGAGAGGGAGAAGCAGGCTCTCAGCTGAGCAGGGATTCCCTATGTGGGGTTCCATCCCAAGACTCTTGGATTATGACCTGAGCTGAAAGCAGAGGCGTAACCAACTGAGCCACCAACTTCCTCTCCCTCAATTTTTAAATGAGGAAACAGAGACAGAAAATTGTAGGTAATTTGCTTCAAGTTAGTGGTAGGGCAAACATTAAAACCTTAAACAATCTGATTCCAGAGATCATTGAGATTAATCTTTTTAAAATTTTTTTCTCTTCCTTTCAATTTTTACTTATTTTAGGGGAACAGTTAAGAAAAAGAAAAAAGAAAAAAAAACCCTGCATAGTCTTAAGTCACAAAATGAAAAGTTCTAAATGAGGTTAGAAGGCAATAAGAAATTGTTGATGATTTTGGATAAGTAAATGATGTGAGAAGAAATATGAGATGATTTATCAATTAGGATATATTAAAAGGAGATTGAGATTGGAAAGATGAATGAACAAGGCAACAACTTTAATAATCTTATATACAAAAACAATTAAATAAAGATACTGATAATGGAAAAGTTATAGACACAAACTGAACAAGAATTATGAGAGGGATTCCTTGAAGATGGCAGAGGAGTGGGGGACCCCTTTTTCAGCTGGTCCCCTGAGTCTAGCTGGATAGGTACCAAACCAGCCTGAACATCCACGGAATCAGCCTGAGACGCAGGAAGATACATCTGGATCTCTACAAATGAACATCTTCCAGCGCTGAGTATTGAGGTATGAAGCGGGGAACCGTGAAACCGCACACAGATATCAGAAGATAAACGGAAGGGGGAGGGAGCCACCGCGTTCGGGCGGCGGGAAACAGTAGCCACCTGCACGGGGGCTCGGGCGGACTCGCGGACAGCACCTGCAAGACAGCAGACTGAGACCGTGAGCCGGGGAACGTGTGCCACCAGACATCTCACGGAACTCTGGAACTCCAGTGTGCTCACTGGATCCAGACTGAGACCGGGAGCTCCGGGAGCACGCACAGGGCGGCTGGCGACTGGCAGCTGACAGGGTTAGAAACACAAAGGACAGAGACGTGCCGGCCCGGAAGTGAGGGCTGGGACGCCGGGTGTGGGGAGCACATCCCGGGTCGCTGCAGGGTTGAGCAGCACCAATAGTAACAGAGGTAAAGTGGCCAGAACATCAGTGGAGAACGGGCCGCAATCCCTCTGTTCTGAGACAGAGGCTGAGATTTGGCTGCTGCTGCTCTGACGCTCAGAAGAGGCACAGAAAACGGCCAGGGAAAGCCACCAGAGAACAAAAGCCTGGAAATACCAGCTCACAGTGTGCCTATCCCCATCCCCCCTCGCAGGGGACACAGAGACTACCCAAACAGGGTTGCCTGAGTATGCGCGGCAAGCCCCTCCTCCAGAAGGCAGGCTGAAAAATCAAGAAGCCCACAACCTGGGGCGCCTGGGTGGCACAGTCTTTGAGTGCCTGTCTTCAGCTTAGGGCGTGATCCTGGCGTTCCGGAAAGGAGTCCCTCATCTGGCTCCTCCGCTGGGAGCCTGCTTCTTCCTCTCCCACTCCCCTGCTTGGGTTCCCTCTCTCGCTGGTTGGCTCTCTGCCACATAAATAAATAAATAAAATCTTTAAAGAAGCAGCCCACATCCATAAGATCCCTATAAAACAAGGGCGCAAGGCCTGGGTCCCAGTCAATAATTTGGGCTCTGGACAACCCCACAACCTCTCCTCATCAGAATGACAAGAGGGAGAAGCAACCCCAGCAAAGAAAAGACAGTGAGTCTGTGGCCTCTGACACAGAAATAATGGATATGGATGTAACCAAATTATCAGAAATGGAATTCAGAGTAACAATGGTCAAAATGATAAGTAGACTTGAAAAAAGTACTAAAGAAAATGTTAATGAGAATATAGAATCCCTAAGGATGGAAATGAGATTGAATCTGACAGAAATTAAAAATTCTATGAGCCAAATGCAGACAAAACTAGAGGCTCTGACGGCCAGGGTCACCGAGGCAGAGGAACGCGTTAGCGAATTGGAGGATGGGTTAGTAGAAGAAAAAACGAAAATAGAAGCTGGACATAGAAAAATCCATGCCCACGAATGTAGATTACAGGAGATTACTGACTCTATGAAACGATCCAATGTCAGAATCATCGGGATCCCCGACGGGGTGGAGAAAAACAGAGGTCTAGAAGAGATATTTGAACAAATTGTAGCTGAAAACTTCCCTAATCTAGCAAGGGAAACAAACATTCTTGTCCAAGAGGCAGTGAGGACCCCACCCAAGCTCAACCACGACAAACCTACGCCACGTCACGTCATGGTGCAATTCGCAAATATTAGATCCAAGGATACAGTATTGAAAGCGGCCAGGGCAAAGAAATTTCTCATGTACCAAGGCAAAGTTATCAGAATTATTCAGACCTGTCTACACAAACCTGGAATGAGAGAAAGGGTTGGGTGGGCATTTTTAAAGCTCTTTCAGAGAAAAACATGCAGCCAAGGATCCTCTATCCAGCAGAGCTGTCATTCAGAATGGATGGAGAAATAAAGACGTTCCAGAATGGCCAGTCATTGACCAATTTCGTAACCACGAAACCAGCCCTACAGGAGATATTAAAGGGGGTTCTATAAAGGTAAAAAGGCCCCAAGAGTGATACAGAACATAAAGCCACAACCATACAAACCCTTTACTGGCAACATGACATCATTAAAATTCTATCTCTCAGTTCTCAGTGCCAATGTTAATGCTTTAAACTCTCCCATAAAACGCCACAGGGTTGCAGATTGGATAAAAAGACATGACCCATCCATTTGCTGTCTACAAGAGACTCATTTTGAACCCAAAGATGCATTCAGACTTAGAGTAAGGGGATGGAGTACCATCTTTCACGCAAATGGACCTCAAAAGAAAGCTGGGGTATTAATTCTCATATCAGATAGATTGGATTTTAAACGACAGGCTATAGATAGAGACACAGAAGGGCACTATATTATTCTTAAAGGAAGTATTCAACAAGTGGATATGACAATTATAAATATATATGCCCCCAACAGGGGAGCAGCAAGATACACAAGCCAACTCTTAACCAGAATAAAGAGACATATAGATAAAAATACATTAATAGTAGGGGACCTCAACACCCCACTATCAGAAATAGACAGAACACCCTGGCAAAAACTAAGCAAAGAATCAAAGGCTTTGAATGCCATACTCGACGAGTTGGACCTCATAGATATATATAGAACACTACACCCCAGAACCAAAGAATACTCATTCTATTCAAATGCCCATGGAACATTCTCAAGAATAGATCATGCTCTGGGACACAAAACAGGTCTCAGCCAATACCAAAAGATTGAAATTATCCCCTGCATATTCTCAGACCACAACGCTCTGAAATTGGAACTCAACCACAAGGAAAAACCTGGAAGAAACTCAAACACTTGGAGGCTAAGAACCATCCTGCTCAAGAATGACTCGATAAACCAGGAAATCAAAAAACAAATTAAACAATTTATGGAGACCAACGAGAATGAATACACAACGGTCCAAAACCTATGGGATACTGCAAAGGCAGTCCTAAGGGGGAAATACATAGCCATCCAAGCCTCACTCAAAAGAATAGAAAAATCTAAAATGCAGTTTCTATATTCTCACCTCAAGAAACTGGAACAGCAACAGAGGGACAGGCCTAACCCACTGACAAGGAAGGAGTTGACCAAGATTAGAGCAGAAAT
>NC_048224.1:92273964-92366610 GCF_002007445.2 Ailuropoda melanoleuca | reverse complement strand
CGTTACCTTGGAATTAACTTAACCAGAGACGTAAAGGACCTATATCCTAGAAACTATAGATCACTTTTGAAAGATATTGAGGAAGACATAAAAAGATGGAAAAATATTCCATGCTCATGGATTGGAAGAATTAACATAGTTAAAATGTCCATACTACCCAGAGCAATCTACACTTTCAATGCTATCCCGATCAAAATACCGAGGACATTTTTCAAAGAACTGGAACAAATAGTCCTTAAATTTGTATGGAACCAGAAAAGGCCCCGAATCTCCAAGGAACTGTTTGAAAGGAAAAACAAAGCTGGGGGCATCACAATGCCGGATTTCGAGCTGTACTACAAAGCTGTGATCACAAAGACAGCATGGTACTGGCACAAAAACAGACACATCGACCAATGGAACAGAATAGAGAACCCAGAAATGGACCCTCGGCTCTTTGGGCAACTAATCTTTGATAAAGCAGGAAAAAACATCCGGTGGAAAAAAGACAGTCTCTTCAATAAATGGTGCTGGGAAAATTGGACAGCTACATGCAAAAGAATGAAACTTGACCACTCTCTCACACCATACACAAAAATAAACTCCAAATGGATGAAAGACCTCAATGTGAGACAGGAATCCATCAAAATTCTAGAGGAGAACATAGGCAACAACTTCTATGACATCGGCCAGAGCAACCTTTTTCACGACACATCTCCAAAGGCAAGAGAAATAAAAGATAAAATGAACTGATGGGACTTCATCAAGATAAAAACTTCTGCACAGCCAAGGAAACAGTCAAAAAAACTAAGGGGCAGACCACGGAATGGGAGAATATATTTGCAAAGGACACTACAGATAAAGGACTGGTATCCAAGATCAACAAAGAACTTCTCAAACTCAATACATGAGAAATGAATAAACAAATCAAAAAATGGGCAGAAGATATGAACAGACACTTTTCCAATGAAGACATACAAATGGCTAACAGACACATGAAAAAATGTTCAAAATCATTAGCCATCAGGGAAATTCAAATCAAAACCACACTGAGATACCACCTTACGCCAGTTAGAATGGCAAAGATAGACAAGGCAAGAAACAACAATTGTTGGAGAGGATGTGGAGAAAGGGGATCCCTCCTACATTGTTGGTGGGAATGCAAGTTGGTACAGCCACTCTGGAAAACAGTGTGGAGGTCCCTTAAAAAGTTAAAAATTGAACTACCCTATGACCCAGCCATTGCACTACTGGGTGTTTACCCCAAAGATACAGACGTAGTAAAGAGAAGGGCCATATGCACCCCAATGTTCATAGCTGCATTGTCCACAATAGCTTAATCGTGGAAGGAGCCGAGATGCCCTTCAACAAATGACTGGATTCAGAAGTTGTGGTCCATATATACAATGGAATATTACTCAGCTATCAGAAAGAACGAATTCTCAATTTGCTGCAACATGGACGGCACTGGAGGAGATAATGCTAAGTGAAATAAGTCAAGCAGAGGAAGACAATTATCATATGGCTTCTCTCATCTATGGAACATAAGAACTAGGATGATCGGTAGGGAAAGAAAGGGATAAAGAAAGGGTGGGTAACCAGAAGGGGGAATGAAACATGAGAGACTATGGACTATGAGAAACCCACTGAGGGCCTCAGAGGGGAGAGGGGTGGGGGATTGGGATATACCCATGATGGGTAGTAAGGAGGGCATGTATTGCATGGTGCACTGGGTGTTATACGCAACTAATGAAGCATCGAACTTTACATCGGGATCCGGGGATGTACTGTATGGTGACTAACATAATATAATAAAAAATCATTAAAAAATAATAATAAAATAAATAAAATTTAAAAAATTTAAAAATTAAAAAAAAGAATTATGAGAGTAGATTTTAGAAGGGTTAGCAATTGATACTGGGCAGGCATCCAAATGGTGGAATCTTCAAAAAGGCAGATGAAAATGTATAACTGGAATAGTGTGAGAGATGTTAATAAGCCTTAGAATTAATTTTGTCTAAAAAAGGGTGATGAGCATGGAAACAGATACAACAAAAAATCATTTATTTCATTAAAAAGAGTAAAACTGAGAATAAAACCTTGGGTAAAAAAAAAATCACCACTTACTGTAGATGTGTAGAGGAAATAAAGAAAAGTTACTAGAGGGTACAGAGAAAGAATATTACACTTGAGGGGGAAAAAATGAAAAAACAGGAAATTCATGAAAGACATGGGGAGGAGTCAAGAAAGAGGAGAAGGTACAATGTCAACTTTAGAGAGAGTTCAAGGAGGAATCATGTGGCATCAATTCTTCAATGAGTTGTTTAGATACTTTTAGTAGAGATAGGGTCACCAAATACATACATATCGTAAAAAGCCATAAATCAATGACATAAAAATGTACAAATTACTTTTTCTTAATTTGGAGTACATTGGAATTTAATTTTAAAAACTAAAATGTTAAAAAATGTTTGTGTGCACACATCAGTGGGAAAATAATTATAATCCACTGCTTACACTGGATGTTCTTGGGATCCAAAATCCACAAACCAGAGTAGGGATTCCAGGAAAATCAGGAGGTAAGAGCACCTACAGAGTAGAGGTAGGTTTTTGAGGAAAACGGAGCAGACTGTTTGAAAGGTCTAGAATCAGTAAGTTCCCAAGAAATCAATACAGGGTGAATAGAAGATTTGTAGAGGATCAGGGAATGTAAATTACTTTATGATTCTTCTCTAGGCTGCTCAGCAACTGTAATAGAAGAGAATAAAATGAGAAGGAGATATTAGTAAAGACCCAGAATTAACCAGACAAGAAAGACAGAAATTCTGTTTGGTGATATATTCTGGACTGTGAATTTACTGTTGAAGTGTTTAGCCATGAGTTGAAATATGACAGTAGTTAATCAAAATATAATGAACGGAAAAATTCAAAAGGCCTAAAAATATAGGGAAGCATTAGTGTTAGAAGTAGGTTTGAAATGTCAATAATGTGGCAACTGAAGTTTTAAACAATAATGATTTTAGAAAGATAAAGGGAAAGGTCGTAAAATACCCAAAATAATTTTGAAAAATAAAAAACAAGCGAATGACAATAGAGGAAGGAAAGCCTTTTCAACAAACAGTGTTGGAACACTGAGGATCCATCCACAAAGAATAAACCCACCTTAAACCTCATACCTTATATAAAAATTGAGTCAGAATAGATTTAAATATAAAACATAAAACTGTAAATCTTCTAGAACGGAACATAAGACAAAATCTTTGGTTATCTAAGACTAAGGAAAGAGTTTCTATATTTGACACCAAAAGCCTTATTCTTTAAGTCAAATTTGATATATCAGACCTCATCAAATTAAAATAATTTTTGCTGCATGAAAGATCCTGTTAAAAGGGTGAAAAGGCAATGACAGACTGAGAAAAAAAAATTTACTAATCACTTATCTGACAAAGGCTTTGTATATAGAATATATGAATAACTCTCAAAACCCAACAAACAAATCAATTAGAAATGGGGGGAAAAACAGAAAAATAATGTGCACAGACATTTCACCAAGGGAGATACACAGATGGAAAATAAGCACTCTTAAAGATGTTCAACATCATTAGCAATTAGAGAAATCTAAATTAAAACCATCGTGAGATACAACTACAGACTATCAGAATGGGTAAAATTAAACATAGTAATTCCAAATGTAGGCAATGATGTGGAGAAACTGGGTTATTCATACATTACTGGTGGAAATGTAAAATAGTACCATCACTCTAGCAGCTAGTATGGTGTATGGTCTAGTTTGTGGCAGCTTCAGTAGATAAACGGTTAAACAAACATCCAGACCATGGAATAGATTCAACAATTCAAAGGAACATACTATTGATATAGGCAGCAGATTGGATGAACCTTGAGTGAAAAAAGCCCATCTTAAAAGGATACTTGTGGAATAATTCCATTTATGTAACATTAGTAAGGTAAAATAATTATAGGGTTGCCTCGGTGGCAGTTAGTTAAGTGTCAGGTCATGGTCATGATACCAGAGTCCTGCTCTCTCTCTCTCAAATAAAAATATAGTCTTAAAAAAAAAAAAAAGAATGTCCAGCTTTTTCCTATTTCCCTTGCAAGGAAATAATCAAAATTATTTAGCTAATTAATTTTAATAAGAAATGAATGTTAGTAGAAGAGGTGGTTATTACATGGCATGATTTTTTTCATATTGTCCAATCAATGAAACTTTTATCGGTAAAATCCATGGACCTAAAGAAGACATAAAGATAATGAAGGGCAATGACAATTATACCTTCAGACAGTTGTAATAATATAAACTAAATATATGATGACTGATTTCAAATTAAACTAGCTGATGACTGATGGTTAGCTAACAATGAAAAAATGAATATAAGTGCTTGTAGTCTAATATGTTAATTTTCTTGATTACATTGTTTTTCTAATAGAAATAACAAGTTATTAGGTAATTAATATGGGTGGAAAATGGTGTTAACTTCTAAACATAACAGATGCTAAAATAAACATTGCAATTTATTTTATCAATCCTTATTTTGCTTAGGAAGTTTTTTTATAAATTTATGAAAGATTTTTCATTTAATGCATTTTTTTTTAAGATTTTATTTATTAATTTGACAGAGAGAGACAGCCAGCGAGAGAGGGAACACAAGCAGGGGGAGTGGGAGAGGAAGAAGCAGGCTCATAGCGGAGGAGCCTGATGTGGGGCTCGATCACATAACGCCGGGATCAGAAGGCAGACGCTTAACCGCTGTGCCACCCAGGCGCTCCTTAATGCATTTTTCTTAAAAGGAGTTTGTGGAAATCATCAGACTTTCACTTTTCACTGCAAGATTATCCCTACCATTAGAAAGTTATTAGAAGTATNTTAATGCATTTTTCTTAAAAGGAATTTGTGGAAATCATCAGACTTTCACTTTTCACTGCAAGATTATCCCTACCATTAGAAAGTTATTAGAAGTATTTTAGTAGACAAAAAAGCATGATCTGCCCCATTTATTATAAAAAAAATACTTTGCTAGTACACTCTTTTCTGAATTACCAAGTAAAAAAAATGACAATTCAATCGGAAACATTACAGAAATATTTTATTGTGATTGTGTTGGGGGAGGGGGTATGTGAAGCACTGTTAAGATGAACACACCTTCGTGGGTGAAGAAACAAGCATTTCATTATTTTTATAACAGAGAATTGTATGTATTATGACAATGAGAAGTCATTTTAAAATCTTAGAATGTTTTATTCTGAAAAAAATATATATTTAAATATATATTTAAAGGGTGGAAAACATTGAATACATTTTGTCATTTTATGAACATTAATGTTGGCATCTCTGTAATTTCCCCAGGAGTATTTCTCAATTTATTACACATAGACAAAGTTTTTCATCAATATAATGTTTTCAAACGATGTTATGTTGTGCACAGTAGGTAGGACAGCTTTAATTATATACGGAACTATGGTTTAATGGGGAAATGAGAAAAAAATTGCAGAAATAGTGGACTTTCAGTATAGAATATACTTAACAAATAAAATTAGCTCTTCATGCTTTAGTCATTTTATCAAGATTTTTTATCTTTTATAGAGATAGAGCTTTTACCAAGATTTTTTAGTCTATAAGATAAGTTCACTATTTGACTCAAGTTACAGGATAAAACAAGTTTCTAAGAAAAGGTGACTGATTTCATTTAAATTATTTGATCAGCCTAAGTCATCAATGACCTAAGTAAAGATTAACTTTTATCTCATTCCTAATGTTGAGTTGTTAGTAAAAGAAAATTTAACCATAGCTAATTATAACAAAGAAAGTCACCAGGAATCTTTAAGAACATGTGATAGCATGTAAAAAATGAAGAAAAGAGGTAAATACATAGATACATGAAAGTGTACATGCATACTTCCAGAAAGATATACACATATTTGTAAAACATCAGTTTATATGACATTTAAAATTATTTTAATTAATGGGACACATGTAATATATCTTGAATATCTAAATAATTTTAATTTACTTAATATTGCTGGTGTGGTTTTCCCCACAGAAAAAGCTTTCTGTTTCTTCCTCTAATCCAGATAAAGTTTAAAAATCAATTTCAATTTTTCTGTGATATAAAATATGTCTCATTCCTTCTGACTTTAATCCCTTCCATAGTTTCTTGGGCATATGAAACCCCCCATATAAAATCCAATTTTGTACAACATACTATCTAAACATTAAGATCATGTCCACACTAAGAGCTAATTCCAGGTAGGGTTTTCTTAGATGGAAATGAATAGCCCATTTCGTCTTGCTTTTTTCAACCTGAGACATGTCTAAAACTTTGGATTAGAGTTAATATTGGAAAGGAGTTAGTATTTACTTGTTAAAATGTAACAAAAAATAATGATAGTGTTAACATGCATGAGTTCAGAGACCAAAACTCTTATAAAATCTCTCTGTCAATAACATCCAACTGCCATTTCATAGTCTATGATAAACCGAGAGCAAGACAGGAGAAGCAGGAATAAAAAAGTTTATAGCCCCAGAAATTCAAGGAACTTGCAATGCCTTCCAAGCTGCTTGTTTCTCTACAATCTAGTAAAGGATCAACAAGTATCTTCACAATTTGCTTTAATTCAACATATACCCAGAAACATTTAAACAGATTGTTTTCCTTTTAAAAGGCATTCCAGGTATAACTTGATAATAATTGACATTTTCTAAAGTCTATATATTTTCAAATATCCTTTCTTGTTCTGGAAATCTTTTTGCTGTATTTTGTAACATACCTACTATCATTGATTATATCATTTTATACTGTTGAAAGTATTTATTATAACAACAGAACAAACTAAATCTTGTGTAAGGAAGAGACATAATATGTACATATAATGTAAAGTTACTAGAAATAATGGCACTTTATTATACTGCTCCTCTGAAATACATTTTCCAAAAGATGCAAGAATTTTGCTCCTTATAAAAGTATGCTATAATTATCACAATAGATAAGAAGACAATATTCCTGTTAAGCCATGCATTTTCCAAATCATCTAAAACTTACCTTAACTACTGGTTCCCAAGCAAAAGAACAAGCACGTGTCCACAGCAAAACAAGCAATCACGCGCTGTACATTAAAGAGGCAAAATTAGATAATGATGATCTTGTTATAGCAGTATAGTTCGATTTGCAAAAAAATAATCAAATATCACAAGACATTTCAGGAAGAGAAGAGAAAATGAGGGAGAAATCAGTTGAAGAGCTAATATTGAGTGTTCACTAAAAGCAGCAATAGAAGGAAGCTATTGTAATCAAAGGCACTGGAAGACAAAAATTAACATTCTAGCTCCTTTCCTAACTCGTTTTGGAATCTCTGGCAAGCTATTTACATTCTCTAGGTTTCAATTTTCTCATTTATAAAATAAGAGGTTTGTCCTAGTTGGTTTCCAACAATTACTTAAAACATTGTGATTCTACCAAATAAAATGACAACGCAATTGGCTAACACTTCTGTTCCCACATCTCCCTTGGAAGGAGGAACAGAACATAAACCTAGAGAAAAACCTGCAGACACTCTGGAAACCAAAGGCAGGGTGCCCTTCACATGTCATAAATGGGGGTTTCTGCCAGGGGTAGGGCAGTTGCTACCAGATTGAAAATAATAGCCAAGAGTCAAGTCACAGGGCATGCCTCTGTCTCCTAAAAGAACCTGGTATCCTGGGGCATACGGGGGACTGACTAAAGGCCCTTAACTTTCCCTCAGCTGCACTGAACTTTAGACAAACTTCTTTGGGGCCCTGGGCCCTTGACCTCCCTTTTCTTAGATTACTGACTTTAGAAAATGTTCAATTACGAATTCTTTCTCTACCACTTTGAGATTTAAATCTTTTCCCAGGTTCTTGCCAGTTTTACAACCCAGCAATGTCACTCTCAAGGACCTAGGAAACACCCTTCTGAACTGTATTCATAGAGGCTTTACTATCTGGGAAAGTAGGAGTCTAACTCAGTAAGTGACAATTAAGTGAATGCACATGGCCTGGGCGTGTGCAACACCCTCCTCCCCTAACACCCTACAGTTCTTTTCCACTAGTTCACCCCAGCACTTAAAAACTCTCCTGCCTTTTATTTCAACAGACCTGAGTTCAGTCTCTCTCCCCCATGGTTAAGTCTTGAATAAAGTCTTCCCTCCTTGTTTAACTCTGTTCAGCTTAACTTTTCTTTGACAACTCTAAAAGAAAAAAAGAACCGCCTTTCAAAATTAATAATAGATACAATATAAAATATTTCATAATCAAATGACATTGAAGCATATAAATAGCAACAACACAATTAAATATACGAGGAAGGCTTTTCGGAAACAGTATTGGAGAGATACATGAAGAAATCCCTCACAGTGTTTAGGCTGGAACAGCCAGAATCATAAGAGGACATAGAAAAGTTGTTCTTAAACTATTTTAGGTCAGGATTCCTTTAACATTTATGTGAAAGTGATATACATCCCCTCCCCAAAATATTATATATGCCCATAATGGCAGAATTTTGGTCAGAGCAGTAAATGGCAGCCCATGAACCACCTTATATTGCTAGCTAATTATTACTCTTCCGTAGTGTATGAAAAAAAATGAACAAATATAAAAAAGAAATTGGCATAATAATATTTTTTAATACCTCAGCACAACACTCTTGATTTCTGTCAGACCACATAAAAGGAAAAAGCAACAACAAAAAAAGAGTTTCACAGTATTTGTATATATGTGTGTGTGTGTATACACTGTGTATATTATATATACTCTTCCTGATTCCCCTAGACCAACTATAAATGTGATCAAATATTAGAAAAATAAGAATAAAGGAAGAAAGAAATTGCACAAAACTTCCCAAAATTAAAATATTAAGAAACAAAGTTTCCTATTTGTCTCTTCAGTAAAAACAGCAACAAAAAAAGTCTGTAAGTTTAGAGTTTTTAACACTTAAAATCAGGGAAAACAATATTAAATGTGTAGGAGAGAGCAAAACTCTACTGAAAAGCAAAATAGAAAGTAAACATTAGCCTAAACATATGAGAACTAAAATCCAAAATTTAAGAGTGAACTCAAAATAGGCAAGGGTGGGAGGCAGCAATAAATACATAAGTCTTTACTACTCTGACCAAAATTACACCATTATGGACATATATAATATTTGAAAGTACTGGAATTATCAGAAAAAGTTTTTTTTTCTAAATTTCAAAATTAACAAACAAATGTCATTTTGAAGAATACATCTTCACTATTGGACGTCAGGCATGCTTTCTTTTAGAGTCAGAAGAGGTTAAGGAATCCTGAAGAAGGATTATCAGAGCTTTAAAGAAGAGAGGCTGGCAAGTGGGGAAAAAAGGAGATGGGTGGAAAAACAACCAATTCATGTCATTGTGGCACCAATTACTAGAAAGGAGGGGAGGACAATGATGGTTAGGATTATGAAAAAAAATGAAAGAACATTGCTGCTTGAGGTTAAGGTAAATACTCTCCACTTATTCACAGAAAAGAGAACCTATATCTGAATAATTTAGGGCAATAAAACTAACATTTTCTCAGTGGTAGGGGTAAGAAGAAAAAACCAAATGCTATGCTCATAAAAGGAAAAAAGACATAGTCTGTTTGAAAGAAGCCTCGCCTAAGAGAACATGCTAGATGATTCCATTTAGGAGCTTTAGAAAAACAAATAATATATGGGAGAAAAATCAAACCGTGGTTTCATAGTGTGGATTGGAGGCAGGAGCTTACTAGGTAGGGTCATGGGCCATCATTCAGAGGTAATAGTGACACTCTATGCTCTACATAAGCGTTTAAGTTATAGAAGTTGCACGCACTATCCAGTCACACATTTGTCAAAACTTAGCAAATTTGTCGATTTTATTGTACAGAAAATAGAATAGCAAACTCTTGTTAATCATATGCATAATGAAAGATTCAGGAGGGAGTGTGCTAACGTCTGCAATTTTCATTAAAATTCATCAAAAAATGAGATGGATCGTGGAGAGAGAGGAACAGATACAGGAAATTTCTGTAATAGAACTAGACTGATGAGATGGTAGAGGGAGAACTGTGGTGCTGGGTACCTGAGGGTTCATTGTAAAATTCTCAACTTCTTGGTATGTTTGAAAATATCCATAAAGAAATGCTGAGAAAAAGGTGCTTGAAAATTGTGGGAAAACTTATTCCTACATTTTTAAAGGGAATTTTAATCCTGGCTTAATTTTACATTCTAATGGAATGTTTTGACAAGACAAATATTCATTCATCCTTGCCAAATTATTTTCTCTCTAACAAGCAATGCTCATTATTACACTAATGGATTAAAAAAAAAAAGAATCAGGACTCATCTATGACTGATCTCTTTTAATGATTTAGAACATTGCTAGAAGAAGAGATACATATTTAATCCTCAAGATATTTAGTGAGTTGAACAATGAGACTGCACACCTTAAGATCCCCTTCAGTGACAGTGGAACAATATGATACACGGAATTTGGTAACTGAATTGCACACACCAGAAAGCTGATTTCACATGCTTTATTGTGTAATAGTTGAGCTTCAAAATTGGCTTCCTGCCATTCTTGCAGTCTTGGGAGTTAGACATACTCCAAATATCAGAAGGTATCATGATGTAGTGGAAATGCTAGTTTAAACTTCCTTATCACTAGAAAGATTTCTTGAATTTTTACCCTATCATCTAAACTTTGTGATCATTAATTTATCTATCTGTAAAATGTGGTGGCCATATAAGTAATAAATTAGAGTATATATTTATGTGGCCATATAAGTAATAAATTAGAGGATATAAAGCTTTTGACATATCATAGCTTTTCAATATGTTTACATACTTTTCCATTCTGTTAATATAAAGCGATACAAGCACACAAGTAATTAACAATTTAACGCAATATTACCTGACTAATGTTTATCACAATGTTAGTTAATTAATTGGAAATATACATGTACATTGTTATCTAATGATTTGAGACCTAAGATTTGACAATGTTGCTGTCTGTTATTCTCAAGAATGTGGTTGCTTTGCTTTGCTTTGCTTTGCTTTGAGAAAATCTGAAGATCTAACCCCATCTGAAAAACTACCAAAGCAATACTTTAGGATGAATATAAAGGTGTCCAAATGACAATTTTAGCTACTTCAAATTAAATCATAATTGGCTTGCCCATTATATTATGGGTATCATCAGGGCCTATGCCATGTCTCTCTACTAAGCTTCACAAAAGGAAAATTCAACCACACACACACACACACACCCCAAATACAAGAAACAGTAAATAAATGCAATAAAACATAGTGAAAAAAATTGCTCTCAAAAGACATTCCCAATCCAGTTAGTGTAAGTGAGGGTTTTGGTTTTTCTCTGTTTACCAAAGCCAAATTGAAGCATGTTTTAAAGGAGACATAATTAAAAATTTATCAGCTTACATGTCCCTATTTTGGGCAAAAGACACAAAAGTGATAACCCAGTCAGCCAAGCAGTAAGAAAGTGTTTATTTGTGTAACTGTGGAAGTAATATGATTCAGCCACAGCTAATGTGTCTAAAGTACCTCCTGGTACTCGTCTTTTCCTAATGTCAGCACAACCCAAATTTCTCAGTGACACATTTATCTCTTTCAATAAGTCATACTCAATAGGACCAATCTAAATTGAAGGAGTTATTTTGTAGCTCTACTAATTAAGGAAGAGGAATAAATGAAAATAGATCATTGAACATAAATATAGGCGTAAAAATCGTTTTTTCCTAGATTAAAAGAAATAAAACATAAGTAGAAGTTACTAGCCCTAATGGTGAGATACAGTCATCCCAACCCATGGAATGAGAATGCTCGTGACTCTTAGCAGTGAGTTGATGCTGATTTTATGAGGATTTTTCATCATGGCCAATTTTGTAGGGTTCCAACCTTCTAAGTTCGTTTTCAATGGGCAAAGGGAATGTAGAATAAAGAAGAATATACAATGAGAAGAAAAATTAGTTCAAAATTATTCAGAGAATGTAAAATGACCCATGACTTCAAAAATAAAAATGGTAATAATAAATAAAAAAAAATTTTTTAATGAGACCTGATTTTTTTTTACTTCTCATCAGGGATTTGCTTGCTGTGCTCAGCTCTTCACCGCAGTCCTTCTTGTCACGAAGAACTTTCAAATCAGAATCAGTTTTCCTGTTGTTTCATGGCCCACCACTACCCATTTGGCTGGATTTAGCTTAGCCAATAAACTTCCTTCACACTTGAGAGGAATTATTTTTCATCTTCCATGATCTTTATTGATGTTCTGCTTCAGCAATCTATTCTGATAGGCACGCCAGGAATTTGGCATCAAGAATATCGTCAAATTTCTACACATTTATAATCTAATATCTAAATTTCTAACCTTGTATTCATATTTCTCTTTTTGTTCTTCATTCTTCCTTCTCTTATATTTGATCTTTATCTTACTGAGAGCTCAATTTCTTTTATTGCCCTGTCTCCTCCTGGCCTGGCGTCATCCTTGGCACCATTTCTTTCAATTATAAGTGTAACAGCCGTGGTCCTTTTAAGCATCTTCTTTCTAGAACCTTCAGTTTTGTTGTCATCTCTTTTCCTCCAAATGTGCATCCTGAAAAATATAGAACTTTACATGTACTCAACTGACAAGTATTCTTTTTTTCCATTTCTAAAGTTAGACTATTGCGTACTGCTGCATGAAAATATAAACATTGGTATGACTTGAAATCCACAGTTTTTAAACTCAACCAGAATATTAATGCTTATTAACTCCTTTTCTTATAACTGGTCAGTCTCGCTCTCTCTGTCCACGTCTGCCACCTCAGGTTCTGAACCTTACTACTCTCTGTTTCCTTCTCAACAAACTATACCCTGAATCAAGAGTTCTTTCAACTCTTTCAGCTCACTAAGAGCAAATGAATCAATACCAGCATTTATTCTTCCTTTCTCCTCCTGTCTTACAGGAAAAAAAGGTTTGTATTATTCAGTCAGGGTTCTCCAGAGAAACTGAACCAACAGCATATATGTATAGGGCTATACAAAACAGGGATAGATAGAAAGAGAGAGAGAGAGATTTCTTATAAGGCATCAGCTCATGTGATGATGGAGGCTGAGAAGTCCCATGATCTGCTGTGTGCAAGCTGCAGACCCAGGCAAGTGGGTGGTGTAGTTCGACTCTGAATTCAAAGGCTTGAGAACCAGCAGAACGGATGGCATCAATTTCAATCCAAATGCAGGAGAAGGCTGCTGTCTCCTCTCACAAGCAGGCCTGCAGAGAGAGTGAATCTCTCTTACCTCATCTTTTGTTCTTTTAGGCTTCCACTGTACCAGATGAGGCCCACTCACATTGGGGAGGTCAGCCTTACTCAGTCTACTGATTCAGAGGTCAATCTCATCCATAAATACCCTCACAGACACACCCAGAATAACTTTTAACCAAATGTCTGTGTACCTTGTGGCCCAGTCATGTTGACACATAAAATTAATCATTGTAAGTCCACCCTTTGTCCACTTGCTACCCATACACATCTCCTTAAGCCATACTTCATCTCCAGATAAAGATAATAACAGAGTTATAATTCTACCTAACATGACACAACTATTCCGTGTACAACCAAAAATTTCCCCAGAAAAGGAGATAAAGTCCTTGAGTGACTTCTTCATATCCCATAACTTAAATTCTATGATGTAAAATTAACAATACTTACATGTTATGAAACAAGTCAATACATCTTATGTTACATGATAAAAGAATAAGTAAGGGAGGAAAACAAAAATATTTGCTTAAGATATGTAAATATATATTTGGGATATATAATGATACTCAGAGTATATATAATAATTACATTCCTCATTTCTGTAACTGACCACATAGTTGAAGCCGCTATTTATGACTACCTTTTTCCACTACTCATTCTACATTCTCTTTGTCCTCGGGGTCACCTCAGCTGGTCATGGTTCTTAAACTGGTGGAGTGACCCAAACCTTCTAACCTAAAGGGTCTAGGTCATTAGCGGTCCTGTCTAGACTGAATTATTGTAATTTTCAATTAAGCCTAATTACAATCAATGGTAATACTGACAGATGTCCTAAAGGATCTCCTGGATTGCAGACATTCTCTTCCTTCCCTCCACTGTAGAGCAGTTCCAGCTTCCCTTTGGTAGTCAGTCAGAATCACTCACCCCAGCCAGTACTACAACTCCTTCCTTTGCCTGTTGACTCAGAAGCATGAGGAGCCCCAAATGTCTGGGTGGCAGTCTTACCTTCCAGTTCAATGGAATCAGTGTTACAATTCCTAGTGGAAACATTCTTTTCTTTGGAAATCAAACTTCTAGGCCAGCACAGCATAAAGTTGCTGGAACAGGAAGCACAAACTTTGCTGGTGTTTCACTAGGGATAACAGAAGTGCCACTCCCATTTCTACCTCTTGATTCCTGGACCCATGAATCCTTGCTATGGGAGAAACAGCACCAAATGTTGGATGTTGATTCAGAGCACATAAAACTCTTTTGGAGAGTGATGTCCTTGGTCCTGCAATGTGTTGTCACCTAGCTGATGCCATAACTGAATCTTCAAAAGGCCATTCCACCATTCTATCAACCCAACTTCTTCAGAATGGTGGGGACCAGTGGATAGGATCAGCGAATTCAGGAACATGAGCCATTAGGTGATGAGAAGGATTGCTGAGGTAAGAGCCTGAATGGTATCCACAGAATCAGTCATTCTATAGCCTTGATCAGTAAAATCCTCCTCTGCTGCCCCCACCCCTTGATGAGCATTCATATGGGACACAAATGTCTTCACATTTTTGCCTATTCAGTGGAATCTATTCACATATTTCTTCCCCAAATTTTCTTGTCACAAATTTTCCCATCATTTTCCCTCCAAATCCCTGACCATCCTGTCATTGGCCACAACCCACAAAGTGGTGTATAATCACATATCTAGGCATTTCTCCTGCTAATTAGGTGCACAGCTCAAATTTCTATTTCCCTTCACATTGTCCTTCAAGGATGTCCCTGAAAGAGGCTATAGGGTCACAGCTGTCCACTTGTGGGTGGTACCTGCATATAGTGCAAAACCATCTGTAAATCAGGCCAATTCTTCTCTTCCTCCATCAGTTGATCGTAGGGAACTCCCCCTGAAGCCATAGGTGCAAGCTGAGGTATATTGGGAGTGGGGGTCATGAGCTTCTGGGCCACATCTTCATGTAACTTCATATACCTTCAAGACCTGTTGGGTCCCAGGCATGTAAATACCACTTTCATTTGATGATAGAATACAGCTATATATATGCTCAATTGTATGGCTTGGCGAGTCAGATAAAACCCAGTTCATGCTAAGCAGCTCAGATTACATATTAAGGTGGTAGCCCATGATTCAATCTCTACTAAGGTGCAGTAGAAAGCCAAAAAGCTATTTCTCAAAAGGAGAATAGGCGCACAGAATATAGCAGGGCCTTGCTCTAAAATTCTAAGGTCCTGCACGTGTGATTTGTCTATAGGGGCCCACGAAATGCTCCAAAAACATCCTTATCTGCCACTGACACTTCAAGGGCCATAGGAGCTAGTGGATCATATAGCCCAAGCAGTAGATCAGGTTACACAGCAGCCTGATGCAATTGCAGGTCCTTCTTTGATGCTGATCACACCCTAAATAAGCAACTTTTTGAGTCTCTCAGTAAATAGCACCAGAGTAACATACCCGAATGAGGAATATCCAAAGAAGGCCACTAGGTATTGTGCCTCTTTCTCTGTAGGAGGGTTATATGCAACAACTTATCCTTCACCTAAGTTGAAGGGGATATTTCAACATGACACACACCACTACACCTCTGAAATTTTCAGCGAAGTAGAAAGAACCTGAATTTTTATTGGATTTATTTTCTACCTTCTGGCACCTAAATGTCTTACCAGTAAATCTATAGAAGTTGCTGCTCCTTGCCTCCTACATCCAATCAACAGATCATCATCAATAATGGACCAGCGAGACACCTTCTTGAAGGAAAAGGCAATAAAACCCCTATGAACTAAGTTATGGCATAGGACTAAAGAGTTGATATACTGCTGAAGTAGGACAGTGAAGGTATATTACTAGCCTTGTTGACTGAAAGCAAAATGTTTCTCGTTGTCATTATCGACACAGAGAAAGAAAATCTTTTCAAATCAACGGCTTCATATCAGGTATCTGGGGATGTGTTCATTTGCTCAAGCAATGAATCCACATGTGGTAAAGCATCTGGAATTGGAGTCACCATCTAATTAAGTCTATGTAGTCCACTGTCATTTTCTAAGATATGTCTATCTTCTGCACAGGTCAAATAAGTGAGTTGAATGGGGATGTGGTGAGAATCACCACCCCCTGATCCTTTAAGCCCTTAATGGTGGCACTAATCTCTGTGTAATCTTGCCAAGAACATGGTATTCCTTCTGGTTTACTATTCCCTGGATAAAGGAAGTTCTAGAAGCTTCCAGTTAGCTTTTTGTACCACAATAACCATTACTCTACAGGTCAAAAAACCAATGTGGGGATTCTGCCAGCTGTTGAGTAATCTATTCCAATTATGCATTCTGAAACTGAAGAAATAGCCAAAGCATGTTTCAGGGACCCACTGTGCCCGCTATGAGATGGACTTGCACTAAAACTCCATTGCTCATCTGACTTCCGTAAGTATCTACTCCGACTGGTATGCCCCAGTCATATAGGTCTTCTGAAATTAGTGTCAGTTCAGAGCCAGTGCCCAGTAAGTCCTGAAAGGTCTGATTATTCCTTTTTACCCAACTAACAATCGCCCTAGATAACAGTTACCGTAGACCATAGATTCCTTTGGAGAAGACTAGAAGAAAGAATAACAGTATAGGTTTAGGGGGTGCCACCCCTTCATTCAAAGGTTTCTGGATCTGTAAACTGGCCCAAGTCGGGGAATTTTCTGTGGGACTGTGATTGTTTTTATGATTCAGTTAGACTTTTGTTCACTTGACTTAAAACTTTTCTGCTTATACGGATCAGATAAAAGTTTTAATAGACTATGCAGATCAAGTAAGAATCTAGCAGCCTTCCTATTCATTTCACTTCTGGGAACACCATGACCAACTAGCCAACACTAAGTCTGTACATGTCAGACCATTCTGATTGCTACTTTTACTCTTCTGCCCAAACCCACCTTGTTTTTGGTGGTTGAGCGCTACCACGTGGCCCCTACAATCACAGGATCCAATTACTCTGATTGCATTTAGATTTCCCAATTCAGTAACCACAGCTCCCACTGTAAAGTCTGTCCTACCTACAGAGAAGACTGATCACAGAGCTCTCCAAGGATGCTGGTGCTCCTCTCACAAATTTATTTCTCATTTGGTGAAACATATGTCTTCTGTATCCTCCTAGTGTGTGTGAGTAGGTCTTAAATGACAAATCCATTCTAACATTCCAATATTCCTAGGCCTTTGAATCCCTTCCCCTACATCAAACCGGGGCAGATTGGCATTTCCAGTAGGCTCACTGTGGGCCACCTTTTAGTCCATGTTTCAGCCAACCATCCAAATAAACTATTAGAACCCTTTGTAACTGCTGAGTTACAATATTAAATGTAAAATCCCTGCTTAATGAGCTAACAACAATAAATTTAATCTGATCCAATTTATGTTTCTTCCACCATTACTCCACACCTTTAGTATCCATTGCCACACATGCACATGTTCCCTGGATTTCTGCTTGTATAAATTAGAAAACTCACTGGGGCGCCTGGGTGGCACAGCGGTTAAGCGTCTGCCTTCGGCTCAGGGCGTGATCCTGGCGTTATGGGATCGAGCCCCACATCAGGCTCCTCTGCTATGAGCCTGCTTCTTCCTCTCCCACTCCCCCTGCTTGTGTTCCCTCTCTCGCTGGCTGTCTCTATCTCTGTCAAATAAATAAATAAAAAATCTTTAAAAAAAAAAAAAGAAAGAAAGAAAACTCAAGTAATTATTTTGTAGTGTAGCACATCTCTTCATGGGTCACACTTTGTTCTTCACTGTGAGGGGCCTGCTGGAACTGAATCTAGTTATAGGTCTAGAAACAAAAAGAGGAAGTGGAGGTGGGTCCTGAGCCTAGTCAACATTCTCTTACATGGCAACTGCCTCAGGGGAAGCCATTAGAGTTTCCTCAGACAATGCAGAGTGACCCCCCAGACGAGGGTAGGGAAGTCACTTCCACTTGGGGTGGGGTGACCTCTTCCACTGGAAAAGAAGACTCATCAGAATTTAAGAGCTCAATGTAACTAGCTTCATCAGGGTGTTCCTACACATGCCCATCCCAACTTACAGGATCTCCTTCTTTCTTAACTAATGCCCTCACTTAAATAGTAGATACCCTATGAGGCTGGGAGTTCAACTTGCATTGTAATACAACCAGTTGCAGGATCAGATTCTGCATTTGACTTTCAGCGATCTCAGCCCTTTAGCTACAAGAATTATGAGTCTCCTTCAGGGCATATATTGAAGCTTTCAGATCATGTACATGTGCTTGAGCTGGAAATTCAAATCACTGAGCTCATCCTTTTCTTTTACCACTTTGTTCAGGGACATTAGGAGCAACCAGCCAACCTCATTATGTTTGTTAGTTTTCCAAAAATGTATGAGAGCATCATCCAGCATTTTGATTCTTAGGAGTGGTTGCTTAGTAAGAGTATTTATATAAAATAAGGAATTGGGCCATATAACCCAGAGAGCCAGTGGTATAGTTCCAGTTGAAGTCCAAAGGCCTGAGAAGCAAGAGAGCTGATGGTGTCAGTTCCAACCCGAGTACATGAGAAGACTGCTGTCACAGCTCTCAAATAGTGAGGCAGAAAAGCAAATTCTCCTTTACTCTACCTTTTGTTCTATTCAAATCCCCATTGGTCTGACTGAGACTCACCTACGTTGGGGAAAACTAGCTGCTTTAGTCAATCTACCAATTCAAATATTAATTTCATCCAGAGATATCCAGAAACAGCAACACTCAGAATAATGTTCAACCAAAATTCTGGGCACTTCGTGATGCAGTCAATTTGACATATAAGATGAACCATCTCAGTGATTCTCCTCCATCCACGCATAAGCTCTTAAATGAATCCATGGATACATCTGTCCTTCCTCCTCTGGGACGTGTTATGCACACTTCTCTACCCTCTATCTTTACTTTAGCATCTCAGTCGGCCCTGTCTTCTATGTCATTTCCTCCTCTGTCTTCAGTCTTTGTCTTTGGTCATTCTCCTATTTCATAGTCGCTTCCCTACCTTTTGGATTCTTAAGGTTTCTAATATTAGAAATCAAATACATTTTGCTAAAGTATCAGATGACTCTATATAGAAACACTACTTATGACACATAAGCCCACATGCAACATGCTTTTTAGAGCTACAAAACTGTGATAAGACATATGGTATGATTGATAATACTCTGGGAGGTATATGCAAGAGACATACATCAGAATTTAATTAGATTTTTTATTGCAAAGGGCAAGATCGATAGGAAAAAAGAAAAAAGAAGAAATTTAAAACATTTAAATTATAATTTTAAAAAGCTGTTAAAAGATTGCTGTAAGGTGAGTTGAACTTTAAAAACAGAGAATATGAGAGATGCCACATAAAATAGTAAAAAGTTGTCACCAAGTAGTCTCCTTACTGTTGTTTCAAATTATCACATCTACTAAAATAATTGGTGGTGTGGGGGGGTGAAATTTATATTAACAAGTCTGGAAGCTATGTGCGTAAGTCAAAGACTTAAAATTAAAGACCCCATGTCAACATTATACAGTGTTATGTTCAGTATAATTAAAGTTGTAAAGAATAATTATACCATGGCCCGAGATAGGGTTGTGAATAAGATTATAAATGTGTAATGAGGAGAAAATACAACTATTCAGTAACACAAAAAGTGTTCAATATCAACTATTCAGCTTGAACCCCCTGAAAAGATCCTATTGTGCTATTGATTTCTTACTTCATCAAATTAATTCTAGAAACTCCACACTAAATATAAGGATCTCGGAATCTTTGCCAACAGAACATGCTGCAAAACCGGCAGAGATTGTTATTGTTATCGAGCATTTCTGATACTAAAATTATTATGTTGAGCAATACAGAAATAGTTGGACTAAAGAGTAAAGGCTGACTTGAAATTAAGCCACTGTCCATGATTTACATTTTGTTCAGTGGTAACTTATAGCAATTGTTCGGTGACTCTCTCTCATAAATATCTGCCTCTCTACGATGTGTTATACTTTTCTTCTATGCTACATTGACACTGTGAATAAGTTAGAACCAATGGAAGCCCTTACTTCTTTTGACCCCTACTAAGAGTATCTAATTGGATTTTTCCCTTTATTTCATTTTCATAATGTGTTAGGCTTCCAGTTCTCACTTGCTCAGCGTGAGCATTTCTGTGTTTCTAATCTTGCCTTGAAGAGACAATGGATCATTAGTTAATGCCTGTAGTTGACTGTGATATTCACTCTACAGCAACATGAGGTAATGAGGCCAGCGCCTAAAAACAGAAAATAAAAAATAATATACCTTTAATAAATGTATAGTACAAAACACTAAACAGGTTGAAGCTGTGTGGGTCTACGGAGCAACAAAACCCCGTGAAATCGCCTTGTTGGCATGAATAGTCAAAGGAAAGTTGAGATATGAACACAAACTGGATCAAATCATTTTCAGAATTGAGGATTCCAAGGAAACATTAAAAGGACAAATGCATTAAAAAAAATATGCCCTTAAAATTAAAATCATGTTTAAAAGACAAATGAGGAAACAAAAATATCTAAATTTTGTTATTTTTTAAAGGTTAAAGTTCTTGAACTTTCTATTTGGATGCTTATAATTTGAAATAAGTGGGTGGAAACGGTTTACTTTAAAACCTCCTTCCGCACACACAAGCACACCATTCAGTAAGGGGAACAGATGAAACAATTGTGCTGCAGCTTTATGTCCACCCGCTCGTGCTGTTCGGGGATGTGAACCATCTTTGCTTTTTAAACACCAGGGAAGCTTGTTCATCTTCATGCTATTCGATTTTGTGAGACTCGTTTTTCACTTTCCTTCTGTTTTTTATTTACTTCCTTTACTCAGTATCAGAAAGTAAATTATGTACATTTGTAAGTCCTTATTGCCATGTATAATTTTGAGATTTTATCTCAAATCTGGAAGCTGTAGCTCTCCTTGCAGCCTTCTTGTTTTTGTTTTTGTTTTTTTTAAATTCTCACTTTGCATCCTAAGCCACTTCTCATCATTTTAATTCTCAACTGCTCACATTCACACATAAATTGCTTTTCATGTACTAGGGTATCTGCAACTTGGCACCTACAGTGAGCCGGTATATACAATATAAAAATTGAAGAAAGCCCAGCATAGCTTATGCACACTCATTACTGAAACTTATTTGCCTGCTTTGCCATATTGTGAAAGATAGAATTTTATTCCTAGAACCCAGTTTATATACCTACCAGCTTGCTGCAAGGAGGATCGGTGGTAGAAACAAGGGACGAAGGAATTTAAATGTCAGATATGGAGAAGAATCTAAAGATGGTAAACCAAATTTTGGTCATTTTATAGGTGAAGAAATAGACATTCTGAATTCTTAAGTATGGACATTGCCAATGAGAAGTTCCCTTTTGAATACAGGTGAATTCGTTTGAACTACCAACATAAACTATAAAAGAACAGGTAGGTGATGACAGAATAATTGATAGATACTCAGCACATAAATATTGAACTTATTCTGTCTCAGTTTTGGAGGAGGCATAAATACAATTAATATTAAATATGAAACTATCAATATTGAGTAGCCTAGCTTTCTTCAAGATGAAGACTAGCCCAAAATTGATTACTGACCCTCATCCACATGGTGGGTGAAGGGAAAGAAAAGAAAAAGAAGGTTCAAAAAGAAAGAGAAGCTGTTCTTCCAGCATTTCTTTGAAGACAGCTGCATTGCGAGGACCTATCCTCCAGTGGTACAAAGTGGGGAGGGTAGAACTTCACTCAGTGAAGAGAAAGAAAGAGCTTGTTCTAGCTCTGCTGGGAAAAAGGGACCCAATAGACTTGTCTGCCTCCTGCCTGGGAAATCTAGAGAGAGAGGGAACAAGATAAATGGAGTGGCTGGTTGATTTGGCAGGCAAGCAGAGAAGAAGTGCTGCTGTCGGAAACGGCATATACTCCTAGAGTATGTAAAACTCCAGTGGCTAGCCCTCATCAATCAGAGTATGTTTCAGACATCTGGCAGGCCCTGGAAGCGTACAGCTGGTTCGTGACAGTATAAGGTGACAACTTACCTGTCACCTTTAACTCCCTTCTCCCCGAATGGCTTCAACTCTGCTCTGGCCATAAGCTTCAGTTATGTGGATGGGGAGGTGTGAAAGAACAGGGGAAGAACAACACCCTTCTTTCCTCCTGCAGGAGGCTAGCAAGGGGCATGTCCCACAAGAGACAGGAGGGATCTCATTTTCAGCCAGGTGTGAGTTTTGATTACGCGACAACTAGAAGTGTATACATCTGAATAGAAAATGTGTGGTTTCTTAACCTAACTATGAGACCTTTTATTATGAGGGTAAGCCAAAAAGCAGGGACTGCCTGAGTTTTTAACCGGGACTAAAGGAAGAACTTTATCACAAAACACATTTTTAAAAGACAACAGGAGAGAAAAATAAAGATGTTTATTGGCTATATCCACGAATCCAGGCTGCCCAATGCAACATTACAGTGTAGAACCCATTTGTACTTTCAACAACAAAAATGTAGAAATATGTACATTTGGAGGACATAAAATTCACAAGAGTCCATTAGACTCAAGTGCACAATGAAAGAACTATTGTTTTATTGCTCAAATCTTATCTCTAACTCAGCCCTTGCTCTCCAAATGGTGGACAGCACATTCTTGTCAATTTAATGCACTTTCTCCCTCCAACTGAGTATTGTTTCAGACAATTCAGAATATATAATTTAGGCTTTTAAAGGTAAACAGTCACTTCACAATCCTTTCTGCTTTGTGTGCCTTTTTTTCCTTGGGCTGATTTTAGTTCCTAGGAATTGAGGAGTGGGTTCGTTTGTTCCGGCTGGTTTTTGATGAAGTGTAGCTCACCTCTTCTTATCTTTGGGTGTGTACTTCTCACCCCTCTGCACCTGCTGCTGAAGTATCTACATGAACTGATGTCCTCTCCAGAGACCACCAGCTCTAAACACCTGTTCTCTCTAGAGTTGCAAGTCCCCTTCAGGACCGCATGTGCACAGATCCAACTCCCAGCCAAGCTCCACACCTTGCTGTGTGAGACAGAAATCTTCTCCATGCCAGGGCCACATGGAGTGGGGTTTTGCAATAACAGTTCTCTCGGGCCTCCTGCCTAGCTGCTAGTGATCCTACAATGAAGCCAAGTGTGGGGTAAAGAGATGTCCATGGTTTTCTTCTTCTCCAGTTCTAGGCAGAAGACTGGACAGGTCTCAAAGCTATCCAGGGATCCCTTGGACCCCACTTGAGGTTTCATTTTCAGAATGAGACAAAATAAACAGTGTTCTTCTTAGGTAGTCACAGTAAGGACATTCCACATGTCATTCAACTGCATTTCTATTTCTAATCAAATACAGATATAAGATACATGGGATAGACTGGTGATGGGTAGTAAGGAGGGCACGTATTGCATGGTGCACTGGGTGTTATTACGCAACTAATGAAGCATCAAACTTTACATCGGAATCTGGGGATGTACTGTATGGTGATTAACATAATATAATAAAATAAAATAAAAATAAAAAAAAGATACATGGCAGTAATTTTGGAAGGAAAGACACCATGAAATTATCCTATTTTCAAGTAACAAAATAATCAAAACTCACATAAATCATACAATATTTGAATATGTGTTAAGGGATATAATTTAAGTTATGTTATCAAGGATTTTAAACTCTGCTGTAGAAAGTTATACATGTGTATAAATGCATCCACAAATACACATATAGTATTACTTTAGGAAAATATATCTTTAATGTCTTGCCAAATCGTTGTTTTTTCTACATTTAGGTAGGAAGTGATTCATGTTATACATATATACATATTTGTATACATATGTATATATGCATATTCATATTGATTTTATATGACAGCAACCAATAAACATTAAATTCAATAAAACTAAAACTCCACCACTGAGATGTAAACAAAATATTATAGTAAATGCAGGGAAAAAATGAGACCACAAAATTGAGATTTCAATGAGAGGCAAATGATTTTTTGGTTTGCAAACAACATAAAACATTAAGCCATAAATAAATCAACATAAATATTAACTTTTGTTTAATTGTGGACATGTGTATGCACTACATATGTATGTGTCAGTTTTATATATGTCTATAAAATTATGGCATATTTTACGTGCAAGCATGGTCAACCATATTACAGTGAATGTTCCTCTATCTTTAACGTATCTCTGTTACCAGGTCTCTCACTTTCCCCAACTGTCTATCTTCTCAATAGCCCACAGTTGACTATCTCTTTTTTTCTAGTCCTATGGACTATCTAGCTTCCTTGGCCTAGTTTTTTATTCAAACTCAAAAGGAAGGATGTGAGTACACTGATCCAATAAGGGTACTTTGCATGGATGTCTTGGAGATGGGAGAAGAAGAAGTCTTGGAGATGGAGAAAACATGACCAGCAACAGCTCTGTGATCCATTTTCTCAATGTAAGGGGAAGAAAGAAGGAAGGTACTCTGGTCAAACCTCATTGTAGACACGCTAACAGCAGACTTCTTGGCAAACACGCTAATGATATTTACTATCAGAGACTCTTTACCTATGAAAGGTAAGTTTTAGCAGGATGCACCTAGTTACTCTAGGATTGCTTAAAGTAAGCAAATGTAGAATATGAGGGTTTAGAGGACAGAGTCCCCTGGAAAGAGTCAAGCTATGTCATATGTTAAAAAAAAAAGTCAGGCTGTGTTACATGATATATGACGTGAAACTATGTAACTATCTAAGTACAAAATGAAGATGTTTCAGGAGTAAAACAACTCCATTTGATGTATGCAATCCAGCCACATATAATACTTAGAAACCTAATACGTTTATCTGAATAGAGAATGTCCTGCTGTGGCAATAAAAGACCCACCGAAGAGTACTGGTGGTCTCCAACCTTCCTTTCTTTCACATGTGTCTGGCAGGTATGATTACAGAAATGATTCGTGAAGTGTGGTACTGAGTAAAATAACTGGCTCATATGAATCTGACCCGACAATTTGATTCTTTCTGTTTTCTCAGATATGTAACTCCCTTTCACTTCCCAAATATAGAAGCTATTACACAGATCTCTGTGCAGATAGCATGTTAAAAAAAAAAGTCATTATAGCATTGATTTAGATAAGATGTGATTACTTCTACAGAATAAAGAACCTTACAACATTTTGCAAAAGGAATGGGTTTTGCTGAGCACCTACTATAAAGCAATCATACCACTCGGCAATTATTGCATTTTGGGTTTTCCCCCAGATTTTATTTCAAGAAATTTCAAACCTACTGAAAGTTAATAGAATACAGTGAACACACATGTATCCTTCACCTAGATTCACTGATTGTTAACATTTTGCCATGTCTGTTTTTTTTCTCTGTGTAAACATATAATTTATTTTGCTCATCTATTTAAAAGTAAAATTTGCAGATTTTATGACGCTTTATCCCTAAGTAATTCAGGGTGTATTTCCTAAAGTCATTGTTTTATATATCCCCACTATGATTATGATACCCAAAGAAATGAACATCTATTTAATTGTATCACCTAACGTAGAGTTTTTATTGAATGTTCCCAAATTTCCCAATAATATCTTTATAATTGTTCTTAGTTTCTAATAGTGAATTTTTGAAATTCTCTCACTTATAGGCAACACAGATACCTAATTCAAACTAAAGTATAAGAAAGAAATGTATTGCTCACATAACTAAGTGTAGATTTCAGGCACAGTGTGATCTGGGTGTTTAATACTACCATCAAGTCCCCCCCACCTCACCTGACTCCTTGTATGTTTCCATTTTAGACTCTTCTCTGTTGGTGTCATTTTCAGATGGGATTTCTGTAGGTTGAAAATACAGCTTAAATCATTCTTATAGTTTAAAGTTGGAAAGAAAAGAATGCTTCTCATCTAAGAATTCCAGCAATCACCTCAAGGATTTATTTTTAATGACCAGCTCTACCTTTGGGTCATAAGTCCATCCTGAAATGATCATGTTGTCCAGGCCTGAGGCACAGGCTCCTACTTTGAGTCAAAGATAAAGTTAACTCAGCATAGGGCGTAGGACCTAGAAGGAAAAGAGTGGTTGTCCAAAAGACAAAACCATTCAGATCAATTTAAAAACAATGGGAGGTATCAACACAGCCTTGAGCTGAGAATTTAAAGAGGAGCAAATGTTCCAAACCATCACGCTCACACTGTGTAGTAGGGAGAGGAACAAACAATGCACAGAATAGTGCGCCCCAAGTGCAATAAGAAAGATACCATGCAAATGAAGTCACAGCCCACAAATATTCACTTAGATGCTTCTTTTCGGTCCAAAATATCTACCTTCCTGTGCAAAATACTTCTTTCTGCTCTTCCTTCACACAAAATATAACTACATAATTACCACTTATTTTGGCTTGGGAATTATTTTTTATAGTAAGTGGCTGAAAGCCTCCAGAATAGCCTGTCTCAGGGTTAAAGGGTAAAAAGTCTTTTACTTCAGTTTTACTTTTGAACACCTATTATTTCCAGCCATTCTACTAAGCATTGGAATAAAACATGGCCCTTGCTTTCAAGAAGCTTAAAGTTCAGTAAGGCTGCGAAAGAAAATTGCCTCAGTTGTGATGCATTTCCTCATTTATGGGTCGAAGAGCTTAGTCTTCCACTTGACTTCACCTATTTCTCATTTCCTGTCAATGCCCTGCATGTTCTTCGCATCTATTTTCCTCTGATTTTCGCGTGATGTATAACTTCTTGGCTCCAGGCTGTCTACCTAAATTCTGTCCTGGTCACTCTCCTGACCCCAATTCTTCATGTATGTACACTGCTTTGCTTTCCCCAACCACTGTTTCTGACTCCTGGGCATGAACACCTTGGTGTGATAATGCTTATAGAAGCTCAAAGCAGGACTAATAAATGTCTTATTTTACACCTTTGCAGCAATAACAACAAATCAAAAAGTCATATTATAATGTTCCTCAATACTAATCGTAACATTTCATCCATGTTAGCCAACCGATTCTAAATATAACTGTTTTTCTGCCTACATTTGGCTGATAAACACATTATTTCAAAAATCATTTTAAAGTTTTTATTGTTTTGCACATTTTCACATATATCTCAATGTCCAACTCTATCAGTTTTTTTGGAATAAATTATCAGAATAAAATTCATAAAATGGGGTAGAAGTGGGATAAAATTAATAATGTTAAAGGTTATTCTACTAATATTGGCAAGTTGCTCTCCCAAAATGTAGGCTAGTTTTCATTCTCACCAGTAGTATTTGAAAATGTCCTGTCTCTGATCTCTCATTATTTTGTTATCATTTGTTTCAATCCTTTAAAAAGTTGAAAGGCAAAAGATACAGTACCTAGTTTTAATTTATAATTATTCGATTAACCATGATAGTGAACATTTATAGACATATTGAATATATATTTGGATTTTGTCCTATATTAAATGTTTGTTGTTAGTTTTGTCCTAAGCATATATTAGGATGTCAGTGCTAATTTTACCAATTTATGTCCGCACTGAGTAACATATAAATACTATCTATCTACTCCTAACTCTGTCTAACTAACTAATCTATCTAACATAAATCTGATAAATATTTCTCCATTTTACTTTGTTGGCTTTTAAATATATCCTTTTGATTAATTTCTTGGTTTAAAAAAAACATATAAATCTACTGATGGTTCTAATTCATCTTCATGTCATGCCATGCTACTCATAAGAAGAATACTGATATTTTTGCATCAAATAAAAATATATGCACATATATGTACATGTATGTGCAAATACTTCAGCAAATAAGGGAAATAATTTTGGTGTATACTATGCATTGGTTGGTTTTCCCATAATTATAGCTAATGACAGGCATAGACAAGAACAAGAAATCAATGTTTCAGGATGGTAGAGGTAAATTACCTCCCCTTTTAATCTAATACTAAATACTCTTATTTGTATTTTGGCCAAGAATGAAGGACAAGAATTTTTATTTAATGTGGAGACTCACATCATTTGGAAAAAAAAAAATCACTCATTAGAATGTGAAGTTATGATTGGGTTCATGTCTCTTTCATAAGCCTTTTAAATTATCTTCATTGTGTCTTTAGTCATCAACACCTCTCTCACTACAATTGCCCCCTAATAATTTTAAATCTGACAGTATTATCTATGTTAGTGGCATGTTAACACTGATTAGATGGATAACCCCCAGTTCAGCCATGAAGTCCCTTAAACAGAGTTATCAAACAGTAGGGGACCGGGAGGGCTTGGCAAACTATCTTGTGACTTTCTAACACCTAACTCAGTGGTTTCCCATGATCGTTTTAGGCCTAGTTGGATAGATAGCTAATGTATGATTAATGAGGTTGGTAACCAAAAGGCACTTCTTTTCCTTAAAACTGAAGAACACTGTCCTTGTATTCCTGAATTGTTGTTGGTTTTGGATCTGTCATCTTCTATTCAATTTAGCTTTGTGGCAGGTAGACCCCTATAAATTTGATTTTCATACTTTGTACTGTCCATCACTGCTTGCTGTGAGTGCTAAAAGGGAAAGGAGACCAAGTGTGAAAAAAGAATCCCAGTAAACCTCAAACTTTACTAGATAAGAAGGAAAATGAGGTAACTAACTTTATTTTGGGGAAAACTAATGATGGAGGAGAACATACAAGGGTACCCAGGTTTCTGAGGTGAAGCTCTAAACCAGGGGGTAGAGGTTGTAGAAAGAGGAGGGCAAGGATTCTGTGGGGTAGCTGAGCCCCGCAAAGGTAAAGACTATGAAGTGAGTAGTGGAGAATCTTCTCTTAAGTACATTGTCTCAATGACTGAAAAGCTCAGTCATGGTATTTCAGATTTTTCTCTGGGCCAGATTGACACATTATCCTCATGGTACATTATAGAATTGGAAGATACCTATAGCTGTAATCATCCATTTGCAAGTGAAAAAAAAAAAAAGAACCATTTTTCATACATAAATACAGGCTTTGGTGTAATGCCACAGAGCAATTTCTCAAGCAGCCTTCATAGAACAGCAGCCTTTGAAAATCCATCCAGTAATAACTAATGTCTTTAGAAAACCAAATTTGCATCAAAGGAGACATTTGTTTACTATAAACTCTCCTCATGATACACTCTTAGCTGTCACCATCTTTGTTGTCAAAGATTCTTTGAAGTGCCAATTGTTAACAGCCAGAAGCTTTCAGGCTTTGGAAATTTGCTATAGTGTTTCTTATCAACTGTGTTCCTTCTGAAAGATCAAAGGACCTATTCACATAGAGAGCAAATATATTGTAGATGTTAAGAAATTTATTTAGCTTGTAACTGATTTATTCCACAACTAATATCTTATAATAAGAAAAGCTATAAAATTATTTACATAAATACCAGAGTGCTGATGAAAAACTGGAAACTATATTAAGGAGAGAAATTTCAAATGTTCTTGTCTTTTGAAGAAAAACGAAACATAAATGGAACACATAGACAAGGCTATCAGAGACAAGAAATTGAGCTTAACTTTGATTTGGAGTGGAATTTTAAAATTGTAAAAATAGTATGCATTTAAAAAACACAAAGTAGAACTCGAAATTACTTTCACTCATTAAAATGCAATCAAGATTTTGTTGGCTTTTATTGGAATGTCACTCAGGATATGTCACCTCTAAAACTATATAAGATCACTAAATGGGTTTTTGCACAGATTTTAGGTACAAGCTCAAGTTCATTTTCAAACACAGATTTTGGCTTCACAGTACTGACAGGAAATGTGGCTTTCATGGTTTCCTGTAGGTTGTTCAAGCTGTAAACTGTTCCAGGAGTTACCATATGTGTTGGCATCTCTCTCTAATCCAGTTTTGAAGGACAAATTAAATCTAATGTAGAACCTCTGAGCAGTACAATACAATACGATACAATACAGTACAATACGATACGATACAAAACAGTACAATACAATACCATACAGTACAATACAATACGATACAATACAGCACAATACAATACGATACAATACAGTACAATGCAATACAATACAATAAATTCAACATAGCTTATTGTACCCTCCAAAGCCAGGGAGAGAAGCAGAGAGAGTCTTAAATTCTTGTTTTCCTGGATTAATAACAGTGAAATTGTGGGAATACACAAGATGGAAAAAAGAGTAAAAATCATAATTCAATAATAGAGCAGCAGCTCCAATTTCAACCACGCTTTGTTTTCTTAAACGCTGCACCCTTCTACCTGTGTATTTGAGGGCAGTTAATATGAACCTTACTTTTTCCTACATCGATGATCATATATCCCTAGGTGGAAGCCCTAGATCAAGGAATACGAAACATACTCAATTTTTATGCTCTATGGAATTTAAGAAAAAATTTTTTTTCTTAAAACAATTTCTAAATTCCTGAAGAAGTTCCAGAGTAATAAAGTTTAAAATCCATATTATATACCAACCATGGAACCATGTTAAATGCAGAATAAGGTCTAAATATGAATCAGCAAGACATTATTTGGCATTCAGATATGGCTGGGATACTGACCTATACTATTTAACAGCCACCTCCCTGCAATTCTCCTTAAATAAACAATGCTACTGTGTTGGTAATCTAAGGAAGGCAGATTAAAAGGCAGAGTGAGTCATTAATTAAGCTGAAAGGAATGTAAAGCACAAGGGAACCACCAAGACACTCTAATAGCTAATCAACTGTTAAATTCTCAATTTCTGTGTGATGAAAAGTGCTATGCTTGCCCCTCCCTTTCTCCTTGCTCTACTTCTTTGACTTTGACTCACTGCTTCTCCACATCCTTGGCTAAGAAAACAAGAGTAAAATCAGAATTTTCAAATTGAGTCACCGTAAAAGTTTTCCATTATAAAACCCCTAACATGTTTAATGCTTAGAAGCCATATAGAGTATGGGTTTGAATGAGACAATGATATTCTCAGCCTTTGAAGGAGAAAATTCATTGTTAATCTTGTGTTTTCACTATCAGCATCATCGTTATACTTTTATCATTCTTATTTGATTTTGAGGAGATCCCCCTCAAAGAATATAATCAATTTATCGAAACTTGACCAAATGATTTCGAGTTAAGAACATGGGCTTTGAAAACCACAGGTCTGTATCTTCATTCAAATCCAGGCTTTTTAAATTTAACAGCTCTACATTTATAAGCTTTGATTTTCCGTATGTAAAAGAGAAAAAAAAAACCTACTATCAGTCCTGATTTAAAGTTGATATAAATAATATATTTAAGAACTCTATGGTAGGCTATATTATTTTTCACAATTCAATTGAATGCTTCTTGTTAAGGAAGATTTACTTCCCCTCCCCATGACACCAACCCAATGCAATAGATCTGCTTTTGCCTGTAGAAGTTGAGCAGAATTGATGTGTGTTTCATTGGACAGAGCTTTGGGAAGCATCATGTAGTTTCCATGATACCTCTTTCTTCTCTTCCACAAGATGGATAATACAGACAGAGGTGGCCCATCAGCTGGTACCAGAGTGAAGGTGTTACAAAGCAGAGTTGCAGCCAACTTAGAGTGGACATGTGGCATGAGCAAGAACTAAGCCTTTGATTTTGTAAGCTGGTGAGATTTTAGAGCTGCTATTGTGCCACAAGACAGGTTATTCTAAAAGATACATGCACTTAGTACTACACCGGTACACAGTAACCTGTAGGCATGGCAACCTTGATTATTACTAACAAGGAACTTCAATAATCAGAATATTTTCTTCTCTGATACATCACGAGAAGTAAGTGTATCTAAAATAAAAAGGTATTGTCCAAATCACAGAAATCTGTAAAAACAAACAAAAGTTAATTCTAGGGTATGACAAAGATTCTTTGCTTAACCAAACTTTGGTCAGGCTCCTCTGAATCCTCTCCCAATAAGACTCACCCTTGTACTTCCTTGCAGAATCTACTTTTAGCAAGAATCCTGCTAAGTCAGTTTAGCAAGAATTCCTCATTCCTGATATCTGATCAAACCCTTTATGCCCACAATCCACCAGGGGATATCTAATTATTCTGGACTGCATTCAGCAAGATTTCTCTTGGGTTAGATCCACCAGAATCCCCCCAGACTTCAAGTCTCTTCTTAGTAATTTCCCATTCACTAATGTCCCCCCACCCAGCCCACTTGCTTCTTGACTGTAAATACCCCCTTGTTCTGGTTGTATTCGGAATTGAGCCCAGTTACATTCTGGAGTCTCTCTTCCCCTATTATAATACTTTTTTTCAATGAAATCTGTCTTCACTGCTTTAAGTTCTTTCTGGCTCTGATTTTCTTTAACAGGTATATGATGAGTTCAGCACAAATAAATCCTAATATTAGATAGTAAATTTTGTAGCTGAACAGGACTTACCATTTAATTTCAGGCACTTTGCCTACTTCATTTTAGCAAGAGAAACTGATATTCCATGAACTGAGGGATTGTGCTGATATCACTCAACTATTAAAAAACACAGATCTAGAATCTAGGTCAAATTATTCTTAGATGCAAAGTGTTAGCACCGACCCACAACTAAAATATAACACTATCCACATATTTGATGGGAAAGGGAAGAA
Source organism: Ailuropoda melanoleuca (assembly GCF_002007445.2). Lineage (NCBI taxonomy): Eukaryota > Metazoa > Chordata > Mammalia > Carnivora > Ursidae > Ailuropoda > Ailuropoda melanoleuca. Next base: position 92,333,840 of record NC_048224.1, on the reverse strand, counting down.
GGAGACAACATCAAATGCTACATATTTTTGAATCCTTAAGAAAAGATATTTTTAAAAATATCTCCTTTCTAAAGTAGGAGTGTGGGAAACAAATTTTAGAAAGACATAGTTTATATGTATGCATTTTTGTATCTACGGTACCTTTTTTCAATGTGATTCATAAAATATGACATAAAGTATAGCTACATAACTGTACATGTGAAGAAATCCAGGAGAAGCAATGAGCAGATGAGGTGGTTTCAGTTTTCTCTGTGGACAAAACCTTCCTGAAGTCTGTGGCCAGCAGTAGGCTCTGGATCTCATTGGAAAGATGAGACCAATGATGAATATTTGAGGTGCAGATGGAGCAACCTACTGCAGAATTATTTTCTCACTAAAAACAAAAGAGAAGCCAGAAAAGAATATACATAATTACGTACAAAGCATCTATTTAATGGGAACAGAAAACCGAAGCAAAGTCTAGACAGTTAGAAATTCTATTCCAGAACACAACTGGAGAGGTGGGAAGATGATGTAAAGTCAACGTTACGGGTGTGTGTGTGGATTGCACACCCAGCCAAATGGCTAAGCAGTCAGATGGCGTGAGAACAAATAATTGCTTGGGGATAAAGAAGCCAGCAAAGTTGGGAGCGACAGAAGTGAAAAATTGAGAAGACTCAACTGGAGTATTGGCTGATTCTGCCATGAGAATATTATTTTGTCTGCCACTGGTCAACATTTTATCTATGGTACTTATCAAAATGCCTAAAGACAGAAAGACAGTGAGTGGCAAGACCGCTTATGTACTTTCTTGCTAAAAACTTTGTACATTTCATAGAATTCAGTCTATGATTGACTTTTAGTATATCACCTGATAATGAACTTATGGACTGGGGACAGAGATGGTAATTGTAGCTTCTAGAGTAGATAAAACTCCAAATTTTAGTGGGTAAACACAACAGAGCTTTATTTGCAATCAAGAGCAATGGATTTTCTACCGTCTTCAATATGTAGCTTCCAAGGTTGCCATGGATACTAACATCACAGAAGAAGAGCTAGACTTAGAATAGATCAATTTGGTCCATATTCCATTGATCAAACATAGTGACATGACCTCATAGAGAATTAAAGAGAATCGAAAATATTGTCCTGCTGGACAAGACCATACATCACAAAGGAGAGCAAAATCCTTGGTGGAAAAATGTATCTCTGCATTGGTCCACTCCTCTGATCACCAAATAATCTTGTAGTTCTTTCTTCTGGCATCTCAGTAACACTCCCTCTTCCCCAAGAGAAAGTTATTCTGAAATCCACCTAGCCTGTTTCCATCTGTGCAAGTACAGGAGGCAAAACTTGTTTTAACAATCATTGAACATAAACAGCCTCATGGTTTCTTTTATAAGGTAATTCCCTAAAAAATGTACTAGGGTTGTTCTCAGTTTTCTTCCTATTAAAGTAATGTGCCATGGGGGCGCCTGGGTGGCACAGCGGTTAAGCATCTGCCTTCGGCTCAGGGCGTGATCCCGGCGTTATAGGATCGAGTCCCACATCAGGCTCCTCCACTATGAGCCTGCTTCTTCCTTTCCCACTCCCACTGCTTGTGTTCCCTCTCTCACTGGCTGTCTCTATCTGTCAAATAAATAAATAAAATCTTTAAAAAAAATAATAAAATAAAATAAAATAAAATAATGTGCCATGATAACCCTGCAAGTTCTTTCTGAGACAAACTCTCAAGTTTTTTATATTCCATTGCTTTCTCAACCTCAGTATCTTTCTTATGAGAAAATGGTGGCTATTTTGTGACCATCTAAAATAACTGGGAAAAATCCACATTATTTTCTATAGTTTGAAAATTATATGCTTGGTGCAGTTTTTTAGAGTTTTTTGTTGTTTTGTTTTGTTTTTGACATTTATTCTGCTTGGTGTTCTCTGAGCTTCCAGGATTTGTAATTAGTTTTCTGATAGTAATCTTGGAAAACTCTGTCATTACTGTTTCAAATATTTCTTTTGCTCATTCTTTTTGTCTTCATCTGATATTCCCATGACACATAGGCTATAACTTTTGTAATTGTCCCATGGTTCTTGGATTTTTTTTTGTTTTTTTAAGTCTTTGTTCTGTTTGCTCGTCAGTTTTCAAACTTTCTATTGATAGATCCTTAAGATAAGAGATGCTTTCCTCAGCTGTATCCAGGCTAGTAGTAATACCATCAAAGGCATTCTTCATTTAGGTTACAGTGGTTTTGATCTTTAGTATTTCTTTTGGTTCTTTCATAGGATTTCCATCTCTCTGCTCACATTGCCCCTGTGTTCTTGAGTGCTGTTTACTTTATCCATGAGAGCACTTAGCATACTAATCATAGTTGTTTTGAATTGCCCTTGTTGCCCTTTAGTATGCCTTGTAATTTTCCCTTGATACTCAAACATTATGTACCAGGCAAAAGGAATTGCTTTAAATAATCCTGTAGTGATGTAGTGGCAAAGTGTGCAGGGGAGGATCAGTGTTCTACAGTCCTATGATTAGGTCTCAGACTTTTAGTGAGCTTATGCCTCTAGACTGTGAACTTCAGAAGTGTTTCTCAGTTTTGTTTTTGTTTTTTTCTTTCCACTAAGGCTAAACAGGATTGCTAGAATGAGCTGGAGTTGGGTATTTCCCTTCCTTCAGGTAAGTTAGGCTTTGATAATACCCCTGTAGGTTAGATTCTGCTTAACTCCTTTCCCCTAAAGGCAGAGCTTGTTAAGGGCAGAGCGGTCTGGCATGTTTCAAAATGGTTTCTTTCCACTTCCTCCTGCCAGAAGCAGAAGATTTTTCTCAAATATTTACTATGGGAATCTAGTGCTCCTGGCGGTAAATCTCACAGAATTGTGGGGACCCACATGGCTTGGTTTCCGTGGAGTTTCTAACTCTCAGAGTTGTCCACACTGGGCTTCCATAATTGGTCAGGTATAGTTCAGGTTTTCCCACCATGAGTCTTTGCTCCAGTATGCCATGACTCCCATATTTGCCTATGTGTCTCTCCAGTGTTGGGAGTGGTAGCTTGCCCTGTATCCTCCCCTTTCTTATTGATCAAGAAGAGTTGTTTCAGCCTGTTCATTCTTTTAGGTGTTGTTAGGATAGACTGGTGACTTCCAAGCTTCTGCAGATGAATTCCAAAACTAGAAATCAAGAATCCATTTTAAAATTTTTGCTGCCAGACCAAGTCTTACTGGGCCTTGTAGCTCAGATATTTCATACTCATAATTCCCTCTTTGGATAATAGAATTATTTAATACTGGAATTTCCCATTTTGTAAGTCTCCAAATTTCTGGATAGTTTTCTATTTTGATTTATTTTGGCTTGCAAAGCCGCTGATCTTTTCTTAAGCACATCTCCTTTTTCAAACAATTTGCAAAATACTACCAGTAACAATCAACAAACATTGATTTCCTGCTTTTCAATTTACTCCAGTAGATCTGTGGTCTCAGTAGACATACAGTCTGCTTCCCAAGTAATCTTCCCAATGCCACCCAGGCGCCCCCATTACAATATTTTGCCACTAGGTAAGATGGGACAGTTTTTTGGAAATAGCAGTATCCCAGTTAGGTGCCAATGTAATATAATCAAGGTAACTATAGCTGATGAAACAAACATTCCCTAAAACTTTAGTGGTTTGTCACAGTGGGTTGTGTTTTCTCATGTAAATATCGATTGGTGTTGGTGGTGAAGACAAGAAAGCAGTGCTATGTTCAGTATAGTCATTCAGGGACCCAATCTGGCAGAAAATATGCTATCTTCAATGTGTAGCTCTCAAAGTCATCCTGAATTTCAATATACAGCTGGCACTTAGAAGAAGAGAGAGGTTGAGAAATCACATTTGGGTTCAGGTTTAAAAGTAGCATATTTTATAACCACTCATAGTTTATTGTCCCAGATGTACTCACATGGCTCCAGAAAATACAAGGGCACAGGAAAGTGTGCACAACTCCCCACTAAGAAAAGGGAGCACAGCTCTTTGTTCTATCGCCCGATATTTCCCCCCAATCTTTCCTCATCTCTTACAGACAAAGGTTACTGATATCAGCCAAAAGTACCTGGATAATTTCTAATCAGTCAAATAAGGTGAAGTAAACTAAATGCTTCAAGTGAATGCTGTGGTCTCGTTCTGTGGGCCTGACAAATGGCAAGACACAGTTGCTTAAATGTTTTCTCTGTCACCAAACAAGGGAAATATAAGAGCAGTAATGAGTCACACGGTATATGAGATAAAAACAACACATTGGTTAGAAATACAACTCTTTCTAAATCTGAGTTCAGAATGAAATTTTATCATAAGACTTCATACAGAATGCTCCTGTGGTAAATAGGAGTTTCAGTGTAAAATTTAGCCTTGTAAAAACAAACAAAACAAAACAAAACAAAGAACACATTGAAAAAATGCAGTAATAGAAATATCGTTGTCCAGCTTGGTTTAATGGTAGATATTCAACCACCTAGAGTTGGAATGGAAGATCTTTCAGAATCCTCCATCCATTCTAGTTTTTCAACTTAATGTTATTAGTGGCAATAAATTTGAGGTGACCACCCAGAGAAAGGACTGAATTATAGGTAGCCTATCTACTCTTAAGTTCAGATATGTATGGTTTAAAACTCAGCTGAGCACAGAGAGAACTACCATTTTCTTTTGGAGATTCAGGATTCTAAAGCAGAGACTATTTTAATAGAAAATGTTTTCATTTTTGTGTGAAGTTGAGCCAAAGAAATGCTATCATTAAAGGAATGTTTTCCAAAATTTGCTACTGGCCCCTGCTCACAGAAGAATAGAAAAATGAGGGCCCAATAGTCTTTTTATAATAATAAAATTATTATATCAAAAAAACTGCAGGTATGTGTTATCAGGACCTATATAACACTATTACTGATACCAGATTCTTACAATTTTTGACCATTGATTCTTCTAATTCACCAAGTCATAGAAATGTAAAATATTTGAAAATAGCAAGAATTTTAAAATATCCATGCATTGGGCCATCAATTCTTTCACAGTCCAAATAAAACCATCTTTCAACATTGGTGAAACATTTAAAGGAATTGTTTGAAAAATATAGTCCTATATAACTAAAGAACTGATTTTCTTCACTGTCACTTTTCATTTTGTTAATTAAGTATTAAAGAACATACTTCATAGTGATGTCGTTGTCTATTAACTCTATGTCTATAATTATATAGCAGAGTGAATTATCTATTAGGTTCTTGGTATATGGCGACAGGAAAAAAAAAACCATATTACCGTTATATAAGATGATGCATGTATCTTTTACCACATTAAACAGGAATGTGAGGCAATAAGCAAAACTGTGAGAAGTTGCTGGGTAGAAGAAAAGTGGAAAGCCTTGGGGATGATTGGGAATGGAATCTCTGATCTGCATTTTGGAAATTATTACTTGATTCATCCTGAGACTCTGCATTCTGATTCTGACTATTCTGGAAGATTTTAGGTGCAGTTCAATAAAATTGTCATGTCGATATTAAGTTCTTAGAGTTTAGCCTACTAATGATTCTTGTACATTAAGTCACAGGGCATGAAAAAGTCAATAAGAACTGTCAATGGCCTTATGCTGTTCTTGATAGATTTCTCCACTAGGTGACATGGAGAATAAAAATGGTCAATAGCTGAAACTGGCAAAGCTCTATGTAATCTGTCCTTAGAACACTGGCCCAAAAAGTCCTTACAAAAAAAGAAAAAAAAAGTCCTTGCAAATTATCAAAAAAGAAAGAACCAGACATCGACTAGACTATTTTGTTTTTGCATTTTTCATTCAGAAAAAAATATTATTGAATTGAGTCCCAACAACATCTATGTACTCTAATAGGACTTGAGATGTATCACTGTAAAATCATCTCTTGGTAGGCAACTAAAATAGCCACCTAACTGGTCTCTGTTTCAACCTCCTAAATGTTTTCCATATGAAAACTAGAATGATCTTTTAATAATTAAACCAGATTATGTCATTTCCATCCATAAAGTCTTCCAATGATTTCCCATCATAATTTAAACTAACACCCGAATTCCTAGCCATGGCCAGTGGAGACCTTTCACGTGACCCCTTTCTACTTCTCTGCCTTCATTCCAAACCACTCTTACTGAGTCACTCTGCTCTGGGGACAATGACCTTCCTGCAGTTCCTAGTATTTTCCCAAACATATTCTCTTCCTAAGGCCTTTCAAAATGTAGTTCTTTGCCTGGAACTCTTCCCATATAACTTTGCATTTCATTCTGATTTTTGCCCTGGTGTCATCAGTCTTGTGATCTTTCCCTGGCCATTCCCTAAGATAACAGAAACTTGTTCTCTTCATCAGTCTTCTTCCTCATATTCTTCTTTATTTTTCCAGAGCACTTACCACTAAATGAAGTTATATACATATATATATATCTCTTCTTTAGAATTATATTCCGTAACAGTAGGAATGTCATCAGCTTTGTTTACTGAGAAATCTGTAATTCCTACAATCCTGTCTAGACTTAGTAGAAGCTCTTTTTTGTTTTTGTTGACTGATTGAATGAACAAATAAATGAAAACACAAACTGAAGTGTCTAGTAGTGGGGGATAGAAATTAAATAAATGATAATATGAGTAAATTTATAATAATTAAACATTACAGATGTTATACAAGAAAATTAAAGACACTATATTGAGGGAATTCCACTTTATTTTGATAAGGGAAGATTTGTCATAAAGTATAAGGAAGAGATATTTAAACAGGATGAGTGTGAATTATTCAAGAAGAGTGAGAGGAAGAGCATGCCACGAAGGCCTAGAAGCCTATGCAGAAGCTCTATGCCTGGGAAAAAGTTTGTTGAAGGAAGATTTTTAATGAATAGGTTAATGATTTATGGAAAGATTAGACTGTCAATGAAAAATAAAATTAAACTGAAGCTTTAGTTAGATTCTCCAAATAACAAATTCCAAGAAAAGAAACCTTAGTTTCATATTCTACCAAAATATAATGGATTCCATATAAATATTTGCTGATGAGTTAGAGGACATAAACTAAAATTATATGTGGCTTAATCCTAAAAGGAGCTTTAACTATTTTTGAGGAAGTTCATTGCCCAATACTACATACAGTTGACCCTTAATGCAGGGATAAGGGGCACCGACACCCTGCATAGTAGAAAATCCATGTATAACTTTTGACTCCCCCAAAACTTAACTATTAATAGCCTACTGTTGACCAGAAGTCTTAAAATAACATAAACAGTCGATTAACACATATATTCTATGTTATATGTATTATACACTATATTCTTAGAATAAAGTAAGCTAGAGAAAAGAAAATATTATTAAGAAAATCATAAGGAAGAGAAAATAGATTTACACTACTGTACTGTAATAAAATCACATATAAGTGGAGCCATGCAATTCAAACCCATGTTGTTCAACAGTCAACCGTGTGTGTATGTGTGTGCGCATATGTATACATATAGTATATATACAATTTTTCTAATTGCTAAAGTAGTATATGTCTATTGTAAAATATTTGGAAAATGTTGGAAGAGCATAAAGAGTGAATATTTTCTATAACTCATAGTCAATTTATAATCACTATTCAGTTAACATTTTGGTATAAATTATTCCACTCTTATTATGTACTTGTCTCAAATATCTATTGATATAATTATGCAAAGTGATAAATTTGCAAATAAATATATATTACAAAATTCTATAAATTATTTCTATATTTTGAGACAATTTTTATTTGTTTCAATGTTGCAAACATTTATTGTGTAAAAATATACTTACAGAAGTGAAATACATTGACTATAATATTCTATCATATTTTGTAACATATCATAACTTTAACCAGTTTTTTCTTAAAGATTTGCATTTCTATTTTCTCTGTATCAAACAGGAAAATTGTGCTCAACAATCATTCGTTTTTTAACTTTTAAAAAAAAATTATTTATTTGAGAGAGAGAGAGCAAATGGGGGGAGAAGCAGAGGGAGAGAGAGAATACGGAAGCAGACTCCCACTGAGTGGAGAGCCTAATGTGGGGCTTGATGCCAGGATCCTGAGATCATGACCTAAGCAGAAATCAAGAGTTGACTGCTTAACCGACTGAGTAACCAGGGCACCCCTGTTATTTTTAAATATATTGATTAAATTTGTAATAAAGTTTCTGCATACATATCTGATTATATCATTAGGATAAATACTTAGAAATGGAAGCACTGAATCCAGATATATGAATAATGTAAAAACACTTAATAATAGGCTTTCTCCTACACATTTTCATAATAAAGTACACATGAGTTAAGCACTGTAATTACTATTTAACACACTTCTTATAGCACAAACATAACCTAGATCTAGTAATCATCAGAAATTAATATTGTCACAAAACCATTGTCCCACAACATATATTGTGTATGATAACTATTTGGGAGGAAGAGTATTGATCTTAAGAATAGATATTAATTGTCCTGCCAGTGATAATACTGGTAATGATAGGAAAAGATATGATTGAATAAAAATGAAAATGTTTGTAAACTGTGGATATGTTCAGTGGCACTTAGACTTATAAGAAGAAATATATAATAAATACAGAAAGTACATTTATTTTTAAAATTCCTGGAAGAAAAATAGCTATCCTAGTATATTGTATTATAAAAAATTAATAGTTTCACTGGAGAGAAAGTGGTTAGGAACTAAAAAGTCCAAAACTGTACTTCTTAACCTCTTTTTACCCATTTGCTCTTTTTACATGAGAATTTTTGATAAAAGGAAATCTAAAAAAATAAGATTGTGTTATAAAAAAAGCACTGTACCTATTCCCAAATTTACTTTCTAAACAGGGGAACTAAATTATACTCTTACTAGCAATACTGAGATGGGTGATTTATCTGTTTTCTTTGTTATTCAATAACATTCAAAAACATTAAATAATGAAAATAGCTCAGTGATCTCATTTGTGTTTTTTTTTGCTGATGTCCAATTTTTTACTTTTATGTATAGTCCATTATTATCTGTGATTTTGTAAATAAATTGTTCCATTCATAAAAAAATTATCCATTTTTCTGTTCATTTGTTGCTTCTTTAATTGAATAATTTTATCTGCCTCTATTATATAAACAAAACAAGAATAGGTAACTAATTATATGTTTTTGGTAAAAGTATGGAAGCACCCAATGTAAACATTGAAGGTAAAAACATAATTTTATAGGATATGTGATTGACTCTGCATTAAGATTTGTTAGATGATAAACATTTATTCCAGCAATATTAAATAACAGTGATGTTATGTGTATGGATATTTGTTTTATCAGGTTCCAACATGATTAAAAAATGTATGCTCTAGCAATTACAGTGGCACTGAATATACAGCTAATCTTTCCCATTAGCTCTGGTATTATGGATTTCATTAAGACTTTGTTCCTGTTTGCATTTGTGTATCTTTGCAAGAAAAACAAAAAGAAAGAACGTTTCTTTTTTCAATGCAGTCACTCTCTTCTAATGGCTCTACAACATGAATGCCCAAGCTATTTTTTTCTCATTAATTGCATGTTCCTATTAATATACAGTAACATAAATACATTTATAGATTCATTAGCTCTTAATTCATGCTTCCTTTTCCCCATTCTTCAACAGCAGGTCCGATTTCCAATTATTAACATTCTTGGGTCTCCACGATATCTTGTCAATGTATCGTAGCTTATAAATTTCCCATTGAAATAAGCGCCTTACATATATTTATCAGCACCTGAAAAATATACATAGCTTCTTTTGCAATACCCAACTGTAGTATGAAAACTTGTAGTTGTAATGTGTTTGAAAAGAATTTGTACAGACTCAGCGTCGGCGCGCTCGCCCTCCAACCTTGGCTCGGCCTCTGGCTCCCACTGCCCAGTCGCTCTCAAGCATGGTAGAGTCGGCTGCCCGGCCGTTCAGGCCCTCGGTCACAGGGGATCTGGACTAGCCGTCGGTTTCTTCTGCTGCGACCACCAGTTCCCGCACCCACCGGGCCTCGGCCTCCCCGCACGTTAGATTGAGCAGCCACCCCGAAACCAACGTAGGGACCCGCCCCTTCCCGCCGCCGCGGAGCGCACTGCCGCCGGTGTTGTTCAGGTGCGGCCTGGGTGTCCCAGGGTTTTCTCAGATCCCCGCTCCTCCAGCGGCCCTTGGGACCTCGGCCTTGGCTCTCCCAGAGCCCCGAGCTCTTCAGAGCCTAACACTCTGTTAAACCCCAAGAGAGCCTGGATTTCTCACGGATGCGAGCCCCAGCTCCTTCCCAGTCCAGCTCCTCGAACCCCTGGGGGCCCAAGCGCCCTCAGCCCGGACTCTCTCGGGAGAAGCTGGAATTCCTATGTCCCACCTGCGTGTCTTCCGAATCTCCCCGGCCCTTTAGTCTCCCAGGCTTGACATCTCATAGCCCAGGAGTCTCCAGCGCCCTTTGGGCCAGCCTTGAACTTCCTTAGAGCCTAGCGAGGTTCAGGTCCCCTCAGGCCTGACATCGCTCTCCTCAGCCTCTACGTTCCCCAGTAGTCCTGGGAAAGCCCCTCAGCTCAGCCTGAGTCCCCACAGACCCCAACTTCCCCTCCCTCCCTTCCATTTCACCATCCTGGCAGCATCCTCTAGGCTCCCACAGAGGCCTTGCCCTGGAAAAAAATTTGGTTCAAAATGACCATTTATTACTTGAAAGGGGGTGTTTACAGTCACTGCCCCCCACCTTTTAAAAATTTTCCAACAAGCATTGGTAAATTTGGTGCAACACTGAGTAGGCGAAGAGCGTTTTATGTGTCTATTTAAATATTTTACTTTTGTTTGTTTGTTTGTTTTTTAACAGGATACATTTTTACGTGAGCATCTCCTTTTTTGTATGTCAGCCTTTTTATTTTCATGCCTTTGTTGCCAGAAAAATGTAAGTGGGAGACTGGGGACATTTGTTTATACTAGTCTATAAATGTAAAACCATTCATAAAACCATAGCTCCAAATTGGCTGAAAATGAATTAGAAAAAAATTTTTAATCCTTCAAAATGTTTTAACCTTTAAATATTGTCTTTTTTGTCCTATCAAAGTAGCATACACTTATAGGAAAATCAGACAAGACAAGCAAGCAAAATGAATGGCCGCAGACAATCACTGTTAACGTTTTGGTGTATATTTTTCCAGATCCATTCGTATATGTGTCCTACAACATGGTGATACATCTTTTGGGGGAAAAATTTGTCACAAGAAATTTCACTACTGTGTTACCTACTCCCCCACCTAATACACTATGGATATCTATTATATTCATGACTGCATAGTATTTTATTGTATGACCTAATTATAAATTATTCCATTGCTTCCCTATGGTACATTTAGTTTACAAATTTTTGGGAAGAAAATATGAACAATTATTTTGAAATGGGCAAAAACATTTAAGGGTACATATTTGCAAAACCGCTTCATGGTTTAACTAAATTACCAAAAAGCAAAAAAAAAAAAAGAATTTGTACAGAGTGTGTGAATATACATACATATATGTGTATATATATACACATATCTTGCAATATTAAACAGAAACAAGTTTTGATAGGAAATTTGCTGAGGGTGACAAAACACAATGTGGATAATTAATGGTTCATAATAAAATAAAGAAAATATTCTAAGCAATGCACATGTTTCAGACTCACAGAGAGATTCATAATTGTGTCCTAGCTGAAGATATGGCCATATTATGCTTGATGATTACATCCTCTTTATGCTTTATTTGTATTTAAATAACAACAATTTGAAATGAACACTGAAAAGAAAATGAAAGGAACATGATTTCTAAAACGCATGATAGAAGGAGAAAAGCCAATCTATTTTTTTCAAGGTGAGGTCTTAGCCTCGACCAAGGTTTTATGTCCCATACTATGTAGCGCTTTGGTATCCTGTTCTGACCCAGTTTCCTCCAGTTCCACGACAGACCCTGGTTGGATGCTAAGGGTGAAATTGTCATTGAGTGACAACAGGACAACCTAAAGCCCAGGGGGTTCTTTAATTAAGGCGCAGAAAATGTGAGACAAACAAATGAAACAAAACCAAGTGCACAAAATCACTGTCTGAAAAGGAATATACAAGGTAGAAAGAGTTCTTAGGACATACCACTAAGATACCACTATACCCATGAAACCATCACCACAATTACGATGATGTGTATTTCCATCACTCCTAAATTTAGAGCACTGTTCCTCTCCAACCTGAGATCCATAACTGACTCAACCTAATCTCCCTTCCTATTTGCTCAGCCCTGCACAACTTTCTGCCTTGAGTCCTGTACAAGCTTCTCTTGTTTGGGATTTTTTTTGGCACTGCTGTTGAGGTTATTCAGAAAAGAAATAAATTTCATTGAGGTATAATTAACAGACATTAAATTGCACATATTTAAAGTGTATATGGTTTGAAATATATATTTATATCCATGAAACCATTACCACAATTAAGATAATGAATATTTTCATCACTCCTAAATTTTCCCCTTTCCCACCCACCAGTGTTCTCCCTACCCTATTCTAAGGCAACCACTTACATGCTTTCTGTCCCTATAGATTAGTTGATATTTGTATAATTTTATACAAATGGAACTGTACAGTATCAGTCCTTTGTGTGTGTGTGTGCTTATTTCACTCCACATAATTCATTTAGATTCATCTATGCTGTAATGTGTATTTACATTCCTTTCTATTGTAGAGTGATATCCCATTGTACAGATAATAACAGTTTGTCTATACCTTTACCCGTTGGAGGGTATTTTGGTTGTTTCTAGATTTGGGCTACTACAAATAAGGGTTTTTTCCCCCCAACTTTATTGAGCTATAATTGACACATAAAGTTGAAAGATATTTGAAGTGTTTATATACCCAAAGGAAATGAAAACACAGTATCAAAGAGATGTCTGCACTCTCATGTTCATTGCAGCATTATTCATAGTAGCCAAGAAAGATATAGAAACAACCTAGATGTCTGTCAACTGATGAATGGATAAAGAAGGTGTGATATGTTCATATATATACACACACACAGTGGGATATTATTCAACTATTAGAAAGAAGGAAATGCACACACCCACACACACACACACTGCAGTATTATTGAACTCTTAGAAGGAAATCCTGTCATTTGTGACAACATGGATGAACCTGGAGCCCATTAGCTAAGTAAAATAAGCCAGAGAAAGACAAATACGGCATGGGTATCACTAATATGTTGGAACTAAAAAAAGTTAAACTCATCAAAACAGAGAACAAAGTTTTTATGAACCTGCATGTGCAAGTCTTTGTATGGATACATAGAATGATAGGATCACGGAGTAAGCTAGCTGTATGGGAACTTTTTAGGCAATTGCCAAACTGGCTTTTAAGCAGTTGCATCAGGTATTCTGGGCAGCACTTTATGAGACTTTTAGTTTCTCCATATCCTTTCCAACAGAGTGCATGGTTAATGTCTTTAATTTTAGCCATTCTAATAGTTGTGCATTGGAATTTTATTGTGTAGTTAATTAGTATACTCATAATCACTAGCAATGCTGAATACTGTTTCCTGTGCGTATCTGTCTATATACCTTCTTTTGTGAAGTATCTTTTCAATCTTTTGCCCATTTTTTAAAAAGACTTTATTTATTCATTTGAGAGAGAGAGAGAATGAGCAGGGGCGGTGTGGAGGTGAAGTAGTTTTGGAATATAGATGAGGTTCAGTGAGGTGGAATCAGGAGCTACCAAGAAAGAATTCTTGAGGCATCTTTGGTGCAAAATGGTGGTTTATTAAAGCACGGGGAGAGGACCCCTGGCCAGAGAGGGCTGCTGCCCAGGGGTAGTGAGGGGTGGCTGGTTATATACTATGGGGTTGGAAGAAGTAAGGAAAAAGGGAGTTTGAGATAGTACTTTCATATGTTAAAGAAGATCCACAGGATATAAGCAGCCTTGCCATTGTCAAGTTAAGGTTGTTTTTTCCCTCTAGCAATGCATTAACATGAGGATAGTTGAGAACTTCCTGCAAGAATGTCACACAGGTCCCACCCAGGAGTGGGGGGGTGGGAGAAGGTTGCAGAGTGTCAACTTATGCGTTGTCTCCAGCTTCCTTTCTGTTCGCTCATCAGAGGTGGAGGGGCAGAGGGAGAGCAAGAAGCAGGCTTCCTGCTGAGCAGGGAGCCCAGTGTGGAGCTTGATCCCAGGACCCAGAGATCAGGAGCTGAGCCGAAGGCAGACACTTAACCATCCGAGTCCCCAGGTGCCCTTTGCCTATTTTTAATTGAGCTGTTTCTTACTGAGTTTTGAAAGAATTTATATATTCTGGAGGCAAATATTTATTAAATGTAAGAATTGCAAATAGTTTCTAATAGTCTGTGGTTTGTTTTATCATTCTCTTTCAAATAGCAGAAGTTCTTAATTTTTGCTGAAGCCCCATTTATCATTTTTTTTTTCCGGATCATGTTTTTGGTATTGTATCTCAGAAATCTTTATATATCCAAGTCATAAAAATTTTGTTTCTATGTTTGCTTTATTTTTATTTAGATAGAAGTTGAATTTTGAGTCTTTTTTTTAATAGTATGCAGTGTGCATTAATCAATTTATTTTAATTTTTGTAGAAGATAGTTGTTTCAGAATCATTTGTTGAAAATAATATCCTTTAACCCCTACACTGCCTTTGCACTTTTGCCAAAAATCAAGTGTCCTTATATGCATGTATCTATTTTCGGGACTCTCCCTTTTGTTTCAGTCATCTGTTTGACACCAATGCCGCATTCTCTTTATTACTGCTACTTTAAAATAATTTATAAAACCAGGTAATAATCTAAATGTGTTTTTCTTTTTATAAGTTTCTTAGGCCAAGCCAAAACCTTTACATTTCCATGAGATTTTAGAATCAGTTTCTACAAAAAAAAGGCTCCTGGGATTTGTTTGGTATTCCATTAAATCTATACTTAAATTTAGAAAGACTTGCCATCTTAACAATCATGAGTTTTCTGATCTAGGAATATGCTATAACTCTCCATTATACAGTTCATCTTTCATTTCTTTCAGCAGTATTTTTTAGTTTTAAATGTAACAGCCTTACATATATGTTGTCATTTCCCCTTAAATAGTTCATATTTTGACACTATCTAAGCAGTATTATTATTTTGATTTCTAATTGTTTGTTATAGACATGAAATTGACTTTTGTATATTGATTTTGTGCCTAGCATTCTTGATCAATTCACTTATGTCTAGCAGCTCTTTTTACATATTAGATACCATCGTTTTCTACATAAAAGATTATATTATCTGTAAATAAAGACGGATGTGATGAAAACAAGCTAGGGACAAATCACAAGCTGACACCCAACAAATCCCCCCCCCCACTCTTGAGGGACATGTGTGACATTCCTTCAGGAAGCTCCCAACTGTCTTAACGTTATTGCCTTACTGGAGGGAAAAACAACCTGAACTTGACAATGGCAAGGCCTCCAGTATTTGTAGGTCCTCTTTAGCATACGAAATTCTTTTGAAAACCTCCCTTTTCCTTACCTCCCCCAACTCCCAAGTACATAATCAGCCACCCATCATAACCTCAGTGCAGCAGCTCTTTCTGCCCACGCGTCCTGTCCCCATGCTCTAATAAAACCACCAGTCTGCACCAAAGGCATCATAAAAATTCTTTCTGGGCCATCGGCTCCAGACCTCATCCCACCAAACCTCAACTATATTCCAAAACTACATCAGATGTACAACTTCCTTTACTGTCAGAATGGGTTTTTTTCCTTTTACTTGCTTTACTGCAGTGGCCAACAACATCAGATTTGAAATGATGAGTGGGTGTCCTTGCTTTGTTTTGTTTTGTCTTTTAATTAGCAGGAATTCATTCTTTTCTCAGGGGAAATATATGTAGATTTAGTTTCCTTCAGNTTGCTTTGTTTTGTTTTGTCTTTTAATTAGCAGGAATTCATTCTTTTCTCAGGGGAAATATATGTAGATTTACATAAATGCTTTTTATCGCATTGAGAAAGTTTCCTTCAANGATTTAGTTTCCTTCAGTTTCTGGTTTGTTGAGTGTTTTTAAAATCAGGAATGGGGGGCGCCTGGGGTTAAGTGTGTGCCTTCAGCTCAGGTCTTGATCTCAGGGTCCTCAGTCCCAGGTGGGACTCAGCAGGGAGTCTGCTTCTGCCTCTGCCCCTTCCCGGCTGCTTTTGTGTGTGTGTACTCGGGGGTACACACACACACTTGCTCTCTCTCAAATGAATAACTAAAACTTAAAAAAAAAAATAAAATTAGGAATGGATGTTGGATTTGCCAGATTGTTTTTTCCTTTCTACAGCTACTGAGTGCATCCTGCTTTTCCTTTTTTTGGTTTGCTAATACGGTAAATTTTACTAATTAGTTTTCAAATCTCAAACCAATCATGTATTCTTGAGATAAACCATATTTAGTCATGCAATTAATTTCTTGTGGCTGCTGTGATAAATTACCTTAAACCAGATAGTTTAAGACAACAGAAATTTGTTCTCTCAAATTTGGGTGGCCAGAAATCCAGATTAGTTTCACTTGCTCAAAACCATGATATTAACATGGATTTGCGTCCTCTGGAGGCACTAGGGGGGAATCTATTTCTTGCCTCTTCTGGTTTTTCATGGAGGCTGGCATTCCTTGTCTTGTGGCTACATCATTCCAACTCATAGTCACTCATACTGCCTTCTTTCTTTCTATGTCAAATCCTCCTTTGTCTCCCTTTTACAATGATACTTACGATTGCCCTTTGGGCCCACCCAGATAATCCAAGATAATCTTACCATCATAATTTAATTACGCCTACAAGTTTCTTTTGCCATACAAAGTAATGCTCACTAGTCCCATCATTCAGGACATGGATATCTTTTGAGAAGATATTTTCCAGCTTGCCACAGTGCACTCTCTGACCCTTAAAAATTCATGTCCGACCCAATTGCAGAATACATTAACTTCAACCCCGACACCCTCAAAGTCTCAAACTACTACAGGATCAACCAAATCCAGAATTTCATCTGAATGCCATCAGTATAAAGTCTGAACTCTCAACATCTAATTCATATAGAGAGTGACAACTTTGGATAATATCCATCCTGTGGCAAAATGCCTTTCCATCTGTAGACCCTGTCAGTGTAGGAAACAAGTTAGTTGCTTCCAAAATATAGTGTTGAAGCAGGCATAGGATAATAGTCATAGATTTTCCATTTCAAAAGGAAGAAAATGGAAGGAAAAAAGTGATCCCAGTCCTAAGACATTAAAATAATCTAGGAGGGTAAATTCTCTTAGGTTTCCAGGTCTAGAAATAATCCTCTGTGGCTCAAGAGTCTACCCTCTGCACCTTTGACCTCAGGCTCTGCACCTATGGCTCTGGCTTCGGAGACAAGTCTTCCTTTTTCTTGAAAGGTAGACTGTGTTTACAAATGAACAGTTTTATTAATCTATTTCCTGTAGAACTTGGGGAGTTTGACAGACAGCCATATGGGTTAATGAACTCGAACTACCTTTGAACTGTATCTGTCTGGCACTAGTTCTAGAGAGCCACTTGTCAAATAGGAATTTGGCAAGCCCATTGTTAAATCATTCCTGGCCTGAAATTGATCATGTCTGGAGTTTTCATAACAGACAAATTAGCACATGACACAAATCAAAACTTTTTTTTTTCTTTCTAGAGAACTTGTTTACTAATGTACCAGCAGATATACTATAATGTGTCTNTCTAGAGAGCCACTTGTCAAATAGGAATTTGGCAAGCCCATTGTTAAATCATTCCTGGCCTGAAATTGATCATGTCTGGAGTTTTCATAACAGACAAATTAGCACATGACACAAATCAAAACTTTTTTTTTTCTTTCTAGAGAACTTCTTTACTAATGTACCAGCAGATATACTATAATGTGTCTAAGCAATTTATCTAGTTCCAGGCACAGCAAAACAAATTAGATCACATTCATGAGATAAAAATCATAGAGGAAGTTTCACAAGCTGGTGGACAATTTATGTGGCCCTTACATGAAGAAAAAGCAGTGGAGGACACGGTGGTCCTTGAAGTCACTTTCTTTGGTTGGTGGACCTAGAAATACAAAGCTGTATGCTTGCATTCTGGTGGCAAGTCCAAAAACATTTATTATATGACATCTAGCAGGTAATTTAACATGGGAAATACAATAAGCATTTATTTCTTGGAGTTTTTTTATGTCATTATTTCAAGTGTTTCTTTGGATAATGAAAACATGCTTTTCAAACCCCATTGCTCACATATAAACCTAATTAAAATATGTAGTGTGATGTCAGAATCGTTCATTAATTAAATCAGTCATTTCGGTTACTGACGGAGATTAATAAAGTGTCCTGTGAGCATAAAAGAGAATCTTAGGCACACAAGATAAAGAATTTCCATAAGGAACCAGTATTGCTGATGGGAAAACATTGAATATACATGAAATAATTCAAGAAGAATATAAAACATAAAATGTGATATCCAGAAGTACAGGAAAGGAAGCCCGAACCAGGTCAAAGAGTACGGAGGGTGTAGTGAGTTCTATATTGATGAGCCATCATTGTTGAAAAGTAATGATCATTTTGTGCTGGAATTAGTACCCTCAAAGTTCTTAGAAATTTCTAAAATAAGTGATGCCAATCTTTTTGGGTAGTATATTCCATATGTGAAACATGTTGACTAGAACCCCACAGACAAGCTCTTTTGAGAAATGCTATTTTTTTCTGTAGAAAAAGATGTTTCAAAGGTTCTTTTATATAATATATAAAATTCATCCTCTCATTTTCAAAGTTGTTATTTTTACATTCTGCTGATATTTTACATTCTGCTGATATTTTTCTATTGCTTTGTTAGCAAATAGCATTTTTCCCCCTTTGCTTATTTCCATAATAAATAAGAAACTAGAAATGCCACTCGCTTTTCTAAATTTGGAATTGCTGTGCAACGAAGTTCTGGCTAATAACACCCCAATGGAAGTCCATGTTGAGGCTGAAGAAGATACTCGTTTGCTTCCTTACAGATGGAAGAAGTGCCAAGTTTTTCCCTTCCTCCTGCCTCAAAAGTATATGTGATTCTAGACCTTTGTAAATCTATGATGAGTAGTTGCAAAGCATCTAAAGACAACAGGCCAATGTAAGCAGAGGAGAAAAATAGAAATAAACTGGGTCCCTGATGGTGATACTGAGCTGCTGAGCAAGCCCCAGATAACCTTCATCAAGAATCCTTAACTAACTTTATGGCTTAAAGCACTATTTTCTGAGTTTTCTGTTCTTCCAACTGCAGCATTTCAAACAGAACAATAATTATAGATTGTTCTGGTTCTGGACAGAAAGGGTGGTNAACAGAACAATAATTATAGATTGTTCTGGTTCTGGACACAAAGGGTGGTAAATATATCTTAAAAAAAAAAATCTCATGATCTCAGTTTCTCCTTTCCTCAACCCTCTGAATTCTTTACCTTCCTTCAAAGCCAAACTTTGGGAAAGGGTGGTTTAGGTACTCACCCCAGTCTGGCTTCCCATCTCCATATATACTCTGACACCACTTCCAACGGAATCTTTTATGCCCTCATCTTTTTGCACCTCACTGAAGTTATTCAAATATTTGGTAATGTACTCATTTTTGAGACAGTTTTCTCTTTTGCATTACCTGATTGCCTATCTCACTGTTTATTTTTTGTCATCTTTTTTAGATTGTTCTTGTGCTGAAAATGAAATCTTAACACTGACGTTCCTTGAAATTTGGCTCCAATACTTTCCTCTTTGTCTTTATACTCTTTCCCTAAGTGATAACATACTTCTCTTGGCTGTAAAAATATCAATACACTAATGACTCATAAATTTATATCTTAAGCCCAGACATTTTTTCTGAGCTTCGGTCATATGCATCCAATCATTCGTTTCACATTGCTGCTTGATCAGCTCCCGCTCTTTCAAATGTAAGTTTTCATAAATTATCTTATAATTGCCCCATCTATTCATCCCAAATTCTTTTCTATTTTATGAAAGGCACCCTTATTCAATGTCCAGTTATTTGTTCAAGCTTGAAATCTGAGGTTCCTGATTCCCCCCTTTAGAGTGAACTTTCTATCAAATTTACCATTAATTTCTTCTGATTCTACCAATCACTATTCCCCATCTACATGTCTGATATCTAGGTTACATTACTGCAGTGACCTCTTAACATGTTTCCCTTTTTTTTTTTTTTAAGATTTTTATTTTTAAGTAACCTCGACACCTGACGTGGGGTTTGAACTTACAACCCTGAGATCAAAAATCACATGCTCTACTGACTGAGCCAGCCAGGAGCCCCAACATGTTTCCCTCTTTCCATCATGGTTAGTCTCCAACTTATCTTCCATTATACAGAAGTCAGAAGGATTTTTTAACTTTAAAAAAAAAAAAGGAAAGGAAAGAAAAAAGAAATTCAGTCAGTTTCTCGCTAGCTTCAACTCTTTTGATATTTTCACATTGCAGTTGGGATAAAATCCAAACATTACTCCATGGCTTACAAGACCCTGAAAGCTTGCATTATTCTGCTGAAGCACATTTCCCTACACTTGTGAATCATTTTCCCCATTGTGCACTAAACTTTTAACTGCTCAGAGAATTAGCTCATGCTGTTTCTTGTCCTTGTAGTATTTTCTTTGGGTGGCTGGCCAAGTATCTTCAAGTATTAGCTTAAATTCTTCATAGATTTTTTTCCCCTGTTTAAATTGACTTCCCTTCCATTCTCTATTCCAGTAGTTTATTACTCTATTTATTTTGTTATACTTATTACTTTTGATGGAATATATATACATACATAGCTTGTTTTTATTCAACTATGAGCTTTACTTCTAACTTATTCACCAGTATGTTTTCAGTGCTACCACAAGGTATGGCCAAAAAACCACATTTATTTAACAAATAATCATTGAATAACTACTATGTACCAGGCACAGTTAGAGGTGTTGATTACGTGATAGAGAATAAGTTACCCTCTGTTGTTAATTTTGTGCTCTGATTTTGTGAACTTCTCTCCAGAGTGCAGCCAAATAAGACCTCTGTGTCAATTATATCTCAATAAAGCTGGGGGAAAAAATAACTCCTCTATGAGAAGATAAATTTTAAATTGAGTCCTAAATTATAAAAAGACATTAATCAAACAAAATTCTGGGGAAGGAATATTCAAGACAGACATACAAAAATACAAAGACTCTAAGTTACATGTTCAAGAGACAAAAGAAGGTCTATGTCTAGAATGATGATACTGTCAAGAGCAGTTCATAGATGATACTGCGGAATTAGGCAGAGGGCAACTTGTGTAGAGGTTATGGAAAAGTTTATGCAGGGAGTTGTACTGATTGGACGGATGGAAGGAAGGAAGGAGAGAGGAAGGGAGGGAGGGAGCGAGAAGGTAAGGACAGAAAGAAAGAAGATATTGGCAGTGCTGGTTATATTACCTGCTGGTTGAGAATATGGCTAAAAGATAGTGAAGGGTCTCCTGCTGCTGCCTCACATAAAGTGATTTCATAGTGTTCTGGAAGTTCATTGAATCTGCTACTTTGTGTTAACCGACATCTGACCGACTGGAAATTTCTAAACACTGACAGTCACTTCTAACATCCTCATATGATGCTGGGGCTTCATTTTACTAACTTAATGTTTCAGCTAAATGAATTCTCCATGAATATTTTTTTGACATAGCGACTACGTTCTCATCTCTCATTGGGAAGAGGTCAATGTCAGACAGGTCTGAAAGGAGGGCTGCCGAGGCTCTGCTTGTAAGAGAGGCTGTGTTTGGAGGCACCATCATGTCCAGAAGCAAAGCCTGCAGGAATGCTTGCAAACCCATGGACACCAGAGATGAGGCGGGCTTAGAAAGTTCATCCCTTTGCCAGAAACCCCATGACCTCCTCCCTACCGTGTCATTTCAGCCTAAGTAAACAGAAACATCCTTTAATAGAGATTTTTGACCAACTGTGCTCTACTATTCCCCAACATGCTGGTAACTACTTACTCTCTCATTAAAGTTCTTATCTCATTAAAGACTAGTAATTTGAGAACCAATTCTCATTTTAGGCCACTAACATACACCAGCTAGTAATTTGCAAATAGGTAATTTGCTAATTCTTTAAAGTACTTTTTTTTTTTTGCAATCTAAACTATACAAGTTTCAACTTAAATGCTTTGCTAGTGAAAAATATTATATATACATGTATATATACATATATATGTGTATTTATATATATATACACACATGGATTTGGGTAAGCTCTTATGTAAATATTGACTTTTTAAAAAAGATAGCATGTCATCCATTATTTCTCTATTCTAGCACATTTTTAGCTATATGTTTTTCATTTTCATTTTGGAATATATTTCTAGGCATTCATATGTTTAGTGTGTTTGTGCTCATAATGTAATCATTTTATTGTAATAACAGCTAGCATTTATTTGGTATGTCCTCTGTGTCAAGCAAAGTTCTAGCACAAGTTACAAGGTTCACCTCCCTTAAGCCTCAAAACAGCTTTATGAGCTTGTTATTATCAGTTAAACCATTAAACCTGTGAAGAAACTGAGGCAAGGGCATACTGAATAGTATTCTTAAAGATTTATAGATTATAAAAATGATGACAAGGTGAATCTGACCAGAAACTAACTGATTTCAGTTTCACTCATTGCTTTGGGAAAATTTGGCATTTGGGCTTGAAGAATATTATTACTAACTTTGTTAGGGAAAAAATTATTTTGGCACTTGTTAAAATGGTAAGGAAGACTTTATTTAGGACTATTGTGTAGGTGTCAAGACTTTGACAGTAGATGAGAGATCATACTCTACTCAAATACAATAATAACAAGTGGGGCTTAATAGCCGAAGAGCCGGGTAGGGTGTGGAGTGTAGTGGATGGAAAGAAAGTTAAGAGGAGACATCAAGGTAGGTCAATTCACGCCAAACTGATTTAGGATTCTTGCTGAGGGCAGACCAGGGTGCTCAGATATCAATGGTCGGGAATAAGGAATTTGACCAGATATCAAGAATGGAAGGATTCCCTTTAAACTGACCTAGTAAGATTCTTGCTAAAACTGGGCCATGTAGGCCTGACACGGATAGACGCCAAGGCTGAGGCCTAGGTTAGAAGAGGGCTTAAAGGAACCTAACTAAGTTTGGTCAAAGAGAACATCTTATCAATTTGTTGCCGGGTGAACTGAGGAGACCTCCCCGCCGACCTGGTCCTGAAGACTTCACCCAGCCCATCTCAAAGACGTAGCTGAAGGCTCTTGGTATTGTCATGAGCAACACAAGCAGGAAAGTTCATTAAAGCCAAAGTACACTCTTGAGATGTGAGTGTAGGGGAGACAGAGTTGCGAGTGCATGGGCTATATGCCCCGAGGTTTGGGTTCCTATCTTTTATTGACAGCTGTTAACTAGGGGGGTAGAATATTCATTACTTGGGGCAGAGATTTCTTAGAAGCAGGGTTTCCTGACTTTTCTTCTTTATTCGGTCAGTGGTTCCAGTCTACTCTCAGCCATCTTGGGCCTGTCTGGTTTGATCTGGCTTCCTATGGCTCTGTCTTGGAGTGCTGCTGGGACAGGCTACTGACTTTCCCCACAACTGCTCCTGACTTCCTTTTTGCTGGCCTCCAGGCAACCTGGTAGACCTAAATAACTGCCTCTAACAAATTCACCACAAGAATAATAGAATTTTAGGAGCGCCTGGGTGGCTCAGTCAGTTAAGTATCTGCCTTTGGCTCAGGTTGTGATCCCAGGGTCCTGGGATCAAGCCCCTGCTCAGCCAGGAGACTGCTTCCCCCTCTCCCTTTGCCCCTCCCCCTGGCTCATGCTCTCTTTCTCTCTCTCTCTGTGTCAGATAAATAAATACAGGGGCGCCTGGGTGGCACAGCGGTTAAGCGTCTGCCTTCAGCTCAGGGCGTGATCCCATCANGGAGCGCCTGGGTGGCTCAGTCAGTTAAGTATCTGCCTTTGGCTCAGGTTGTGATCCCAGGGTCCTGGGATCAAGCCCCTGCTCAGCCAGGAGACTGCTTCCCCCTCTCCCTTTGCCCCTCCCCCTGGCTCATGCTCTCTTTCTCTCTCTCTGTGTCAGATAAATAAATACAATCTTTTAAAACTAAATAAATAAATAAAATCTTTAAAAAATTAATAGAATTTTATAGATTGAGAGGACCTTAGAAATAACCTGAGTCATCCCATCTTTATGGAGGAAGATGCTGAAGACTCACGTGCAGCTAGTTGCCCAGTCACTTGGTTGCTGGAAGACATGAGATAATGACTTAGCCCTGTGCTTTTGCCTTTACACGATTATTGTCTCTTATTGGATTATTTACATATTATCCCAATATATAAGAAATTAGATACTCTATAAATGCAGAATGGCACAACATAATAGATAAAATTGGCTTTAAAACTCCCAATAAAAATTGGCATTATTTGTTTTAGATTGCTCTTCTTTAAAAACAAAATCTATATCTAGGTTTACTAACAAATAGTGTATTTGTTGTTTAAATTGGTGTTGACTGGATAGTTATGCAGGATCTTTAAATGTCAAATGGGAGTCTATGGAAATAGATTGGAATTCCAATCTCTGTACTCAAGGTCTTCTATGGAGCTGTAAATGAAAAACAGTGTGTGAGAACATTGTTTTAGCACCTGTTTTATTGCCTGCACTTGATGTAATTAGTGTATTTAAAGACAGCCCTATTGGTTACACCATATGGTTTGTAATCATTAGTATAATAATAGATGTACCATTTAAAATGGAGCTCAACAACTGAGTGCTATTGTCCCATTATGCCAGCATAATAGGGGCTTTTCAGAGAATTGACTGAATCCCAATTTTGAATCTCTGACACATTTAGGTTCCCTAGGAGAAGAAATTTTAGGTGATAAAAAGCAAATTTTCTACTGTTATTTGATTTAGATATTAGTAAATATTTTATGCTTCCTTTGACATGTCTGACCCTAAAATAATGATATTTTAAATAAACTATTATTAATGATGACAATGAGTCTCATTAGCATTTTCAAATGTGAAGACGTGCTAGCTTCCAGCTTACTAACACTGGATTTCCATTGTGAAAGCTTAATTAGCTTTTATTCACACTAATTTCAGTTGTTATTAAAATAAGAAACTTATTTTTTCCTTATGTAAAAAGGTTAGCAGGAAATTTAAAAAAAGTAGCACAGGTCCTTATAAACTGTGGAAATAGTCCCTTTAAAAAAAAAACCTCGAAAACATCCTGTGTTTACAGTTTTCTCCTAAGTGACAACACCTAAAAGTTAATCAGTGATTCTATCTTCTCACTTAGTAGAAGCTACAAGAGGTGACAAGCAAAACAAGAATCCCATTGGAGATAAGATTGCAAGCAAAATCAGAAAACACTGCTTTCCAGTGCTGTTAACCAACGCTCACACATGCCTACGTACACATTTGTAGATGGATGCATGTAAGAATCTACAATAGTGACTGCATATTATGTAAGTATTGCCAAGAATACATTTAAATTCGAATACATACTTAGTACTTCTCCGCAAAAAAAGACTAATCTCCATGCTGAAATTCCAAATTTGATGGAAGAATGAAAACTATGTATACGCAAAAAAGAAAGCCTAAATGCCTAGGTTTTCCTCTAACATATAAAACGAGTTCATGTAATTATAATTTCCAAACTACACCAGTATAATTGTTCTCAATTGTTCTCTAACTTTTTTATTTAATATGAGAATCTCTTTGAAGTAATACAGACAACAAAATACTTAGGATTCCACTGCCGCATGGCGCAAGATACATACTCAGCTTTTTCTAATTGAAAGAACCACATGACCTTAGCACCACTATCCTTTGCCTGACACCCACCACCACCTGTGCTGCTTTGCGTTTCCTTCCTCCATCTACTTCTGTCTCTGGAGGCCGATGCTTTCACATTGTATTTGCCAATTAATGCAGTTTGATTATCGCCCATGAAACAACACTCCCTTGCTCTGACTTAGGTCTTCCGTGCGCCACTCCCATTCGCTGCGGCGTCGCTCTTGGGTGTGCCCTTGTCATTTGCCTTCAGACAACACTTCACCCACTGATGGGATGTTGGTCACATATATTAAAAACAGATCGATGCCTCCCAATAGTTTCTCTGCTTAGGCTGATACCTCCGGTTGCCCCAGTTGCGCCCTTTCAGCTATCTTATCATTTCTCACTTTGAATGAGATAAAGTTATCGCTGAGCTTGACCACTCTTAGCTCGTTTATGGAGGCAAACGGAGGAAGGCTTGGTCTGTAAGATGTTAGTATTCTATAAACTTCATACAACTTTGGTAGAATGAGCAAAAATAAGAGCCATCTATTGTACAATGCATTTACATAGTTTCCTTTATGCCTTATGATAGCCCCCAATTCAGTGTCCTTACCCACAATTCCCTCTCTTACTTTTGTGTTCATTGTGCCCTTCAATCCACGCTCCGTTCCACTGCATGTGTGTACTGAGGGGCACTACATTTTACATCTTGTAACAATGGCTACCAGGAATTTTCTGCCTACCTCGGTTGATGTAAATATAGATGAGATGTGAAGACTGGACAGGCACTTGCTAGCTTAACAAAGTTAGCATCTACTAAGGATAGGCTAGGATACCCTGTCTGAGGAGCAGTGTTAAATGCCTCGCTAATAGAGGAATGATTAAATAAATGTGGAAATTTAAACTAAATGGAATACTAAACAGATGTTAAAATTACAATTATAATGAATATATTTATTTATACATATATACATATAAAGGTAAGTTAAAAATAAAAATAATGCAAATTTAAAATCTAATAATTATTTAAATATATTTTAAAATATTGGATGAAACGTGGTTTTATTTATTTTTTTAAAGATTTTATTTATTTATTTATTTGACATAGAGAGACAGCCAGCGAGAGAGGGAGCACAAGCAGGGGGAGTGGGAGAGGAAGAAGCAGGCTCCCAGCGGAGGAGCCTGATGTGGGGCTCGATCCCAGGATGCGGGGATCACGCCCTGAGCTGAAGGCTGATGCTTAAGGACTGCGCCAGGCACCCCGAAACGTGGTTTTAAATAAAAGTCTTTAGTAATGTTGATATAGTTTTTCTTAGATTGAAGGTTAATTTATACACAATAAAATGCAGTTTTGAAACTGGATAGTTAGATTAATGAATATATTCATTGGATAAGCACATGCCAATTACATATAGAACATTTCCATCAAATCTGTAAGTTCACTGGTAACTTTTCAAGTCAACCACCACCGTGTCCAGATCAAACCACTACATTAATTTTTAGAATGATTGCCTGTCCTAAGATTTCCAACAACCAGAATTATATTCTCTTCTGTTTCTGGATTCTTTTGCTCAACAAATTTTTAAGAATCATTAATGTTATTACTTTGACTTCATTGAGTAAGTCCATGACTTTGGCTTTGCCACAACTTAATTATCTATTCACCTGTGCTAGCCCTTTGTTTTGTTTCAGTTCGAGGCTATTAACTACTCTGACCATTTCTTTATAAATAATTCTTCTGTACAGCAGTTTTCATTTCTTTAGGAGAAATACCCAGAAGTGTAACTCTACTGTCATATAGTCATTGAAGGACAAACTTTCTAAGAAATTACCTGTTTTCTAAAGTAGGTGCTTTGTTTTGTTTTACTCTTCCCAGCAAATACATATTTAGTTGTTTCACACCCTCACTAACCCTTGACGTTGTCGCTCTTGAATTTTATCCATTCAATGAGGAACAAAGAGAAACTACAAATGAGCATGATGTATAGGCCATTTCTCTGGTGTCTTTTGAAAAGCAGAAATTTTAATGTTGACCAAGTCCAATTTATACATTTTTCCTTTTGCTATGACTTTTGTGTCCTAGAAATCTTTGCCTACACAAAAGTAAAAAATATTACCCCAGTTTTTTTATGAGAAATCTTGTTGTTTAAGTCTTCTTATTGAAATTTATCACCTATTGTAAATTCATGTATGCAAATGTCATGAGGTTTATCAATATTCATATAGATAACTAGTTGGTCCAGAATCATTTGTTGAAATAATAGCTTTCTCAGTTGGATTCTCTTGTACCTTTCTCAATTTCATTTGGCTGTACATTGTTTACCTTCTGGGGGGCTCTTTTCTGTTGTACTATATTTTTGTTTCCTGCTTATTGATGCTTAAGCCCATTCCACCCAGTATTGATTACTGTAGCTGTATGGTAATTTTTAAAATGAGGCACTATAAATCCTCTAATTTTGTGGTTCTTTTTCAAGATTAGTTTGGCTCTTCTATCACCCTTGTTTTCATTATATAGCTTATAAAATACACTTATCAAAATTTTATGCTTTATAAAATTCAAGTCAGCATATAATTGGACCTTCCCTATTTATCCAATATGACAAGATTTCATTTTAATTGGCATTTTTAGTCCATTCACAGTCAATACAATTACTGACATGTCAGGCTTTTTGTTTAACACATTCATTATTGTTCTCCTTTGTTCCTCATTTCCAATACTCCTTAGTTGAGTATTTTTATTCTTCTATTCAATCTTCTGTATAAGGTTTTAGCAATACCTCTTTATTTTTTCCTTTATGAGTTTCTTTTTATATCTTGGATTATTTTTATAAGTTCTGACCTGTAAGAAATTTATAACACTAGGTTTCTATTTATACTCCTTTTTATCCTTTGTGTAGTTTTAAACTACTTCATATGTATGTGTATCTCCAATACCCTGCTTCTATTTTTGCTTAGTTTTATAAATTTAATAAAAGAAAGAAAAGAGTCTGTTCTATTTTCTATCCACTTACTCATCTTAACTAGTTCTTTCTTTCTCTCTATAAGTCCAAATTTCCATCATATCATTTCCATGATATAGGAAGGACATAACAAAGAATCTAATTTTTCCTTTCTTTTTTAATGTNGTTCTTTCTTTCTCTCTATAAGTCCAAATTTCCATCATATCATTTCCATGATATAGGAAGGACATAACAAAGAATCTAATTTTTCCTTTCTTTTTTAATGTGTGGATGTTGATGGTAAATTCTATTTTCATATATTCGGAAATGCCTTATTTTGCTTTGATTTTGTTTCTGTTTTCCCCAAGCACTTTAAATATGCTATTCCGCTGTGTTCTAGCTTCCCCTGTTTCTAAAAAGGAGTTAGTGGGGCGCCTGGGTGGCTCAGTCGTTAAGCGTCAGGGCGTGATCCCAGAGTCTTGGGATTGAGCCCCACATCAGGCTCCTCCCCTGGGAGCCCGCTTCTTCCTCTCCCACTCCCCCTGTTGCGTTCCCTCTCTCACTGGCTGTCTCTTTCTCTGTCAAATAAATAAACACAATCTTTTAAAAGAAATAAAAAGGAGTTAGCTATCTTCAATTGTCATTAAGTCATTCTTATCATTGTTTCCCTGAACGTACAGCATTTTTATTGAAAAGACAATTCTTTCCCCATTATATATTCTTGGTGGCTTTCTAAAAAAATTACTTGGCCACAGATGTGTAAATTTCTTTCTGGGCTGTCTGTTATGTTCCACTGACCTGTATGTCTGTTTTTATGCCAATACTATACTTTTTAATTACTTTAGCTTTGAAATATAGGGGTTTTTTTTTATTTTTGGATGTTTAAATGGTTTCTTTTTTTATTTTTTAATTTTTTAAAATTAACATGTATTATTGGTTTTAGAGGTACAGGTCTGTGAATCATCAGCTTTATTTAATACCCAGTGCTCATTACATCACATGTCCTCCTTAATGTCCATCCCCCAGTTACCCCATCCCTCCACTACCCTCCTCTCCAGCAACCCTCAGTTTGTTTCCAGTGATTAAGAGTCTCTTGTGGTTTGTCTCCCTCTCAGGTTTCGTCTTGTTTTATTTTTTCCTCTCTTCCCCAATGAGCCTCTGTTTTGTTTCTTAAATTCCACATATCAGTGGGATCATATGATAATTGACTCTCTGATTGACTTATTTCACTTAGCGTAATGCCCTCTAGTTCCATCCATGTCGTTGTAAATGGCAAGATTTAGTTTTTTGATGGCTGCGTAATATTCCAGTGTGAGTGTGTGTGTGTGTGTGTGTGTGTGTGTGTATACACACAAAGCACATCATCTTTTTTTAAAATTTTTTTTAAATTATATTATGTTAATCACCATACAGTACATCCCTGGTTTTTGATGTAAAGTTCAACGATTCATTAGTTGCGTATAACACCCAGTGCACCATGCAATACGAGCCCTGCTTACTACCCATCACCAGCCTATCCCATTCCTGCACCCCCTCCCCTCTGAAGCCCTCAGTTTGTTTCTCAGAGACCATAGTCTCTCATGCTTCATTCCCCCTTCTGATTACCCCCCCTTTCTTTATCCCTTTGTTCTCCTACCGATCTTCCTAGTTCTTATGTTCCATAGATGAGAGAAACCATATGATAATTGTCTTTCTCTGCTTGACTTATTTCACTTAGCATTATCTCCTTCAGTGCCATCCATGTTGCAGCAAATGTTGGGAAATCATTCTTTTTGATAGCTGAATAATATTCCATTGTATATATGGACCACAACTTCTTAATCCAGTCATCTGTTGAAGGGCATCTTGGCTCCTTCCACAATTTAGCTATTGTGGACAGAGCTGCTATGAACATTGGGGTGCATATGGTCCTTCTCTTCACTACGTCTGTATCTTTGGGGTAAACACCCAGTAGTGCAATGGCTGGATCATAGGGTAGCTCAATTTTTAACTTTTTAAGGGACTTCCACACTGTTTTCCAGACTGGAAATATAGTTTTAATCAGGAAGCGTAAGGTCTACAGCTTTGTTCTTGCTCAAGATTGCTTTAACTATTTGGAATCTTTTGTTGTTACCTTCTAATTTTAAGATAATTTTTTTCTATTTCTGTGAAAAATTCCATTGGAATTTTGGTAGGAATTGCATTGAATCTGTAGATCTCTCTGGGTAGTATGGCTATTTTAACATTACTAATTCTTCCAGTCTATGAAAATGGAATTCCTTTCAATTTATTTATGTCTTCTTCAATTCCTTTCATTAATGTTTTATAGTTTTCATTGCACAGATCTTCTACCTTATTGGTTAAATTTATTCCTAAGAATTTATTATTTTAAATGGTATTGTAAATAACACCATTTTCTTAGTTTCTTTTTCAGAGACTTTATTAATGTATAGAAATGCTACTTATTTTTGTGTGTTAATTTGTCTCTTGAAACTTTCCTGAATTCATTTATTAGTTCTAACAGGTTTTTGGGTTTTGTTTTTTTTTTTTTTCAGTAGAATCTTTGGGGTTTTCAGTACATACAATCATGTCATCTGCAGAGACAATTTTTCTTCTTTCTTTTCAATTTGAATCTTTTTTTTTTCCCCTTCTTTAATTGTTCTGGCGTGGATTTCCAGTATTATGTTGAGGAGGGTGACAAGGATGTAAATCTCTGTATTGTTTCTGATTATAGAGGAAAAGGTTTCGGTTTTTCACTCTTGAGTATGGTAATAGCTGTGGGCTTGCCATATATGGCTTTTACTATGTTGAGACATGTTTCCTCTACACCCAGCTTGTTGAGAATTTTTATCATGAATGGATATTGAGTTTTTTCAAGTGCTTTTTTTCTGCATTTATTGAGATAATCATATGATTTTTATATTTCATGTCATTGATCTTTCCTACTCTCTTTGTAGCCTTTCCTTCTATTTACTGGGAATAACTTGCCTGTCTTTTATTTTCTGTGCACTCATCTGGATTGGGTTAGGAGAGTACATGCTACCTGGGAGTTTCACAGCTTTAGCAGCAAACTTCTTATTAATAGGAGTAAGGAGATCGTGTGCTCTTTTAAACATTGTATAATCTTGGTCTGTTTCAGGGCAGCCTGGGGTTTCTCTGACATTATAATTCCATCAAAAATCTAATCAATTTCTAGCCTGTTTGCTGTTTATAAGTTCTACAGGAAAATTTGACAGTTAAAACTTTTGTAAGGTATTTGTTTTACATTTTTAGTATCTGGATTTATTGATAATATCTTAAGTATACAAGCAAGGTTTCTGGTGCAGAATAGATTATTATTTGCTTGGTACAAATGGTAACTATGTAATTCTTCTGTGCCCAAATTCTTACCCTGAGGCAATGAAAAATGGCTGTCACTCTTCGTGTGTGGCTTCTTTATTATAGGCAAGGAACACCAATAAAATGAAATCTAGGTATTTATAAAAGAGAAGGGGTCAGTTGTTCTCTCTCCTTAACTAAGAGTCTCTTTGGAAACACAATGGGGATAATTCTGAGTTGTTACTGTGATCCTTTGGGTCATAAGTAAATTTTTCCTAAGGAGACATAAGACAAGTGTCTTCAGTTTTGTAATCTATAGTGTCTCATAGTCCCAAATCTTATCCTCTCTTGAAATATTTCTCTAAGGAATAAATCTCTCTAAGAAAGTAAATCTCTCTGGAGTCCCCATTTGCTAATCAGTCATAGATAAAGTTACAGGAAACCCAGGCCCTAAGGTTCAGTAAAATTTGCTCCGAAAGCTCCACAGTGCAGGAGCATAAAACATATTTTCTCTACAGGCTCACAGGTTTTAATCTTGAACATCATTATTTTGTATTAGTTGTCTGTATATTCTGTGTATCAATCGAGTCCTCAAAGTGTAGTTGTATTAAGACCTTTAAAACAGTAGGCTTGAATGCAAAGCCAACGCAACTACCACTTTCTTTCTCAGAAGACTGATGACCTTCATATGATCGGATGTCATTCACATCTTCAGAGGCTGTGATTTTTACCTCCATCCATTACAACACTTTTAACTTAAGGAACCGATAACTTTCTCAGCCTTCAGAATTTCAAATTATAGAATATTCAGTCAATTTACTTTGTACGCTATAAATAGGGTTCTTTTAGTTTATCCATCTTTGTGGAAGACCTTCTGGCTTTAATCTGATTTTATCTATCTCATAGATTTTTACTGATAAAGAAGTGCGAACAAACACCGAATTTCATTATTTCCTCAATTATTGCTCTTAGCAATAGGTATATAGCAAGTTACCTGTAGAATGTTCTATCACAGATTGGTAATGCTTCCCAGCTTTTTGGTCCATAATCTCCCAATGCCTCAAATCTTTTATTTAGCCAAATTGAATTTTTAGTTTTTTTAAACTTAAGCACTTTACTTGCAAATACGAGTAAAGTACCTGTTAAGATTAGTTTGGATTAGAGCAATAGAGACTTAAAGACAGTAATACAAACATACCAGGCAGGAAAGTAGTTCAAGGCTGGCATGTTGACTCCTTGATGTTATCACAGTCACTACTTCCCTCTTTGCTTTTTGGGGAGCCAACCATGACCTTCACCTTCATGGCTGCCTCCTGGGCTAAGATGGATGCTGATCCTTCAGGCATTTTATCTATACTGAAGGCAGCAGAAATGACAAAGAAAAGAGAGGTTAGCTATATTTCTTTGGCTTTCATAGTCACTTGTCATGCCTACATTCCAGAAGATTGGGAAATGTGTTCTTATAACAGTTTGCATTATAAACCTGAAAAAAAAAAAAAAGGCTTCCTCATTGAGTAGAAAAACAAGAATTCAGCAGTCTGCTATAATTAAATTCTCTAAGATCTATGGAATCCCAGAACTCTCTTCCATTTCTTTTTTTTCACATCAATCTCCATGAATAAGTGCAACAGTTTAACTAATTATGGCCAGGCATGTCTTTACATACTTAGAAACCTGAATTTATAGTCTCAGTATAACTTATAATGTTGTAAATGGGTTATACCCCCAAAATTCATTTGTAACTCACTTACTTGGTTATTCATTTATAGTCTGTTCCAGTTTAGGCTAGATACTTAAATTTCAGAAACATTAGCATATAGAGGATATTTATTTATTTCAGATTTATTTACCTACTTTAGAGAGAGAGAGAGTACGTGCACAAGATTGAGGGGAGGGGCAGAGGGAAAGAATCTTCAAGCTGACTCCCTGCTTAGCGTGCAGTGCAAGGCCGGGCTCGATCCCATCACTGATGAGATCATGACCTGAGATGAAACCAAGAGTCGGGTGCTCAACAGACTGTGCCACCCAGGTGCCCCCATATAGAGTATATTTAAAAGTCTTGACACTGAATGGAATTACCATAAAAGAAAAGGTATAAGGACTGAGGCTTCACCATTTAAAGGTCAAGAAGATGAGAGTTCAGGATAGTGAGAAGATAGCCAAGTAAAAGGAACACGGAGAGTGTGATTCCTCAAAACAAAATGAAGAATGTGTTCAAAGTGGCATTCAGATGTGCTAAACGGTATTGAGAGGGCAAAAGATAAGTACTGAGAATTTTCCAGGGGGGTTGACAATGTGGTAATTATCCTGACAAAAGATCGTTCTAGTGGAATGTTGTGGACAAATTTACCTATTTTAGCCACTAAAGTTACCCAAGGACACTGCGGACAGTGGATATAGACACAATTTTATATAAAAGGAGCAGAGAGAAGAAGTATTAGCTGGAAATCAATGTGAAATCAAGAGACGGGTTTAGTACTTGCCATTTTTTTCTTAGTATGTATTATAGTTAAGGGGATTGGTCCTATAGACAGGAAGTTCAGTGAAAGCAAGAAGATCGCTGGAACCCTGTTCTTCTGGAGACTAGGGAGACAGGACTGGGCACATGGGTGGAGCAGTATATGGAACTATGTAGTTCATCCATAAAAGATGATTAGATTCAGATACCAGGACATCAAAATCCATACAATTCTAATCTACCTAACACTGTGTTATGTCACTCTTTTAGTTTCCTCAGGCCACCATATCACATTACCACAGTTTGGTGGCTTACAACAATAGAAATTTATTCTCTCACAGTTCTGGAGGCTAGAGGTGTGAAATCCAGGTATTGACAGGGCTGTGCTCCCTATGGAGTCTCTGGAGAAAAATCCTTCCTGGGAGAATACTTCCTTGCCTCTCCCTTGTGTCTGGTGACCACTCAGTAATCTTTGGTATACCTTGGTTTGTAGCTTCATCACTGCCTAATTGCCTCCACATAGTCTTCTTTGTTTCTGTGTGTCCTTTTCTCTCTAAGAGCACTGACATTGGATTTAGGGCCCACAAGAAATCTTACCTTCATTATATCTGCACAGACCCTATTTCCAAATAAGGTCACAGCTGAGGTTCTGAGTAGGACATGAGTTTAGAGAAACATTATTCAACCCACTTAGGCACTTATAACTAACTATCATCTTTACCATTGTTTTGATAAAAATGTTTTCTCCATATCAAATTTGATTAAAAAAAGAACAATATCAACACCGTGGGTATTGCTTCCTAATTACCAAAATTGAAATATCATACCTGCTGCCAGGCCCAGATAGAATGTATGTAAGGAAATAACACTCATTCTTTGGGGCCAATATCTTGCCAGTTATGTTAATTATAGGAATTGTGTGAGAAAGTTTATCTCTTTAATTTTTGTGAGTTTAGGCCTAAGTAGCAATTGTCAACAATAGAAATGGAGCAAGTTTTCTGAAATTGATGAGCCTGATACAAGTGAATAGATCATTCAAACTCAACTTCTTCTTGGTTCAAAATCCAGCAAGATATTTTCAATAGTGAGGCACATTGATATATTCTCTTTACATGATGTATTTTTCCAGCCAAACGTCTGTCAACTAGGAAAAATAAAGTGATCAGGATCCTTTGTAAAGTACATTCTTGTTTTTTTTTTTCAAATAATAGATGTTACATACGCAATACCCACACATACTATATGTTATATAATGTATGGTGTAGAATATAGAATATAGCATATTTATATGTAAATTCGATACATTTATACAAAGATTTGAAAAAATCAAATATCTGTTAATTTCTATAACCCTTTAACTAATACCAAACATCTTGAGTAATTTATCACAAAAATACTATGACAAACTACATATGTAACATTAAATGTACACTATTTTATTAGAAAGAAAGTTCAGAGCAATTGCCCATTAACAAACAAGATGATTTCATATTTTCTTTGCTAGGAGTTGTCTCCTCTTTCTCATTTAGAAATGATAACCCATAGTGTAAGTATACAATATTAAATATTCACTTATATATTTTTTTACAAACTTCAAGCTTCTATAATACTGTAATATATTATTTTAAACCATTCGACTGCAGTAGTAAGGTGGTAAGATCTAGAGAATAATGTTTTGTGTTTTCTGTATACATTCCTTTTAGTTCCCAAAGCACTACAGAGATACAGCAAATACTAACAAAAACAAAACAAAAACAATAAAATTCTTATTTCTCAAAGTGTCAGGAAGGGAGTAAATCACTTAACAAATGGATATCTAATACCTAATACGATGTACTATATTTCACGGAGCTCAGAAGTAGTCTACCTCTGTAATATGGAGATAGTAATAAAGCATATGGCTCAGATTGACATGATTCTACTCGTTAAACTGATTTAATATAAATTAATGAAACAAGATACCCCTCCAAGCTATTAAATAACCTGGAATAATTAATTATGAGGAAAAACTGCTTAAACATGTTAACATACATTTCCTTTCACGGATGTTTTGTATCTAAAATGTAGGACTTAGTTGGGGCTGTCTACTTGTCAAGAAACCAATATATAGAGATTTCCCTGCTAATAATATTTTTAATTAGTTGACATANAATGTTTTGTATCTAAAATGAGGACTTAGTTGGGCTGTCTACTTGTCAAGAAACCAATATATAGAGATTTCCCTGCTAATAATATTTTTAATTAGTTGACATAAATGTTTCTTTAAGCATTATAAAAATAAATACATATACTGAAAGATTAAAAGGAAACATATTGTAGTTAGTAAAATCAGGCAAGGAGCCTAAAAGAGATAGAATGTGCTTTTCCTCACCATTTGCTTTGCACTTATTACGTAGTCAATTTAGTCAGAGATACATAGGGTGTTCATTTGTGGCAGGATAGTTAGCTCTTTCCACTAAATAATATGTTTTGTTCTTTTCATGGCCTTATTGACACTTTGAAGAGAGAGAGATTCAAATCTTATGGGCCAAAAGACAGTACGAGAACTCTGGGATACACTACACTCTTTTAAAGGACAACTTTTTCTTAGTTTTCAATCTCTATCTCCTTAAAGCCAGGGAATTCTCTCTCTACCAGCCAATGAATTATCTTGACTGAGACCACTTCTGGCATTTTCTCAGGTACCCGCAGTGCTCATTCTGGCTATACTATATCCCACAGTGAGGGCAGATGGCTCCAAAAAATTGACTAATGCAGACAGCAGTGGTCTCTTTTGACACGTTGTGAATGGGTGATATTTCAGACCAAAAATAATGCTTTTTCTTTTCCCAATCTCAATGTGAGGAGTTCTTATCAAGTGCTCTTGGTAGAGAGTGATATCTCACCCTTCTCAGAAATTCTGCCTCTTTTCAGAATTGGTGATGTTATGCTGAGAAAAAGCCCTTTTGAGCACTATATTCTCAGGACACAAAGAGGCTACAAAGACAAGGTACTGGAAAGTAATTATATGTTAAAATCTGCATTTGTATTCATATGGTGTGTGGATCAAGGTATGACAACTTTCAGTAGTTAAAAAGCAAATAAGCTAGAAAAATACTTTTCCTTGAAAAAAGGTAAGTCTTGAAAAACTAAAAGATGCTGTATGATTCTCCACCTTGAAAGTGTATATCAACAGCAGTACAATTGACACAAATTAACTTTGACAGGTAGCTCAAAGAATGCTTAAAAATACACTCTTCTGCTTTCATAGAGTGTGCTAGGGTGTGCATACAATCACAATAAAATAATCTCTAAACTGCATCTCATTTATTTCTTTAATCTCCAAAATTCACTGTGGGACAAAGAGATTAAGGAATGTCACATCTGTGCAGACATGCTATGGGAAAAGTAGAGTCATAGAGTTAGGTGTGTTTATGAGACAAGGTGGGAACAGCAAATGAGGTTGAAGGTTGTTATTATTTTGAAATAAACTCACAAAAAAGGCTCCAAGAAGTCAGACAAAACAAAAATAAAAAACCTTTCTTGAATAGCACTGTATTCGATTTTAGGAAATAAATTTTATATATATATGTATATGAGTGTGTGTATATATATGTGTCTTATATGTGTGTGTGTGTATGTGTATATATATATATAAAATATGTGTATANATATATAATATGTATATAAGTGTGTGTATATATATGTGTCTTATATGTGTGTGTGTGTATGTGTATATATATATATAAAATATGTGTATATATATTATTTGGTAAGAAAGTAGTCTAATTTTTCTTTTATTTTCACATTTTAAAAGCCACATTTTACAGAATAATTTAAAGAATTTCCAAAGGCATAGCCTGACGTGTGTCCAGATGGTGTAAGTTATGTATTCCTCAAAAGCATAAACATTATTCAGAGCCTTTGTATTAAATATAATTCAAATAAACAATTAACAAAGAGTTACAGAATCATTATCATAAGTAACACACCTGAGAAGTCCGTAGCCCTACATGGGAGAGATGTCTTCTGAAAGATTATTGTCAAGATCAAGCAAAATATATTCAAGATGTACAGTTTTGAGTTACTGTTTTAGAGAAATTTATACTATTTAAACCTATTTTTAAGAATAAGTCATGCTTTTGAGATCACAGTAAATTAGTTGAATGAATAAAAAGAAAGCCCATTCTTCCTGATGAGTGAATTTAGAAATAAATGAACCTTACTTAAGTAAAACTTCATTCTGCACTTCTAACTGAATTAACTGTGAGAGGAAAAAGCAGTAAGTAATTGGGACCCTCTGAAAACCAGTGAAGAAAGATGAGGAGTACAAAAATAGAGGTCGGGCACAGTCAGGACTAAAACAATCGTTGGTCCACAAATTTCTGTTGAGATAAACTCCTGAGATCCACTTCCATACATTAAACATTCTACCTGCCCATCACCATTCAGGCCCTCACTACTTCTTCATAACAGTTTAAGAGACTTGAAGGTTGTCAGCACAGTAAAGTCTGAATACAGAAGGAATAATTACTATTAACCACATACATCCAGCCATATCTTGGGAGACATTACACTTTGAAAACTCTCACCAAGCTGCTGCTCCCTTACATTCTGTTACAGCACCACCACCATCCCAAAAACGTTTCTTCTTTTAAATGTCTGAGAATTATGGGTGCTCAATTATGTCTCTTTCCCACACCACCAATTTGAGACCAATCTTTGAAACTCATGTAGGTGGTTTATTACTATTTTGTTCTTATAAATAATGTTGCTATAAAAATTTTTGTGCAAGCAATTTTATGTTACTAGGAAGAGTTTCTTTAGGATATATAAAGAACATACATCCTATTTCTTGTCACTTGCAGCATCGTAGGCATATATTAACAATTAAATAGATAATGCAAAATTGTTTTTTTCAAAGTAGTTGTACAAAACCATATGCTTACCAATAGAGTTTATGATTCCGCAATGCTCAATATAATTATCAGTACTTAGTATTGTTTTAACTTTTTACTATTTGGTCAATCAAAGGGATGGAAAATTAGGAATTCTGAGAGGTCATAAAGCGTCTCTGCATGTAATTCCCCTGCCCCCCCCCAAAAAAAGCTTTTAAATATTTGTAAGAGTTTCACATAAGCTTTTTGAATGGCTTGGTACTTATTTTGTGACTTCATTTATCTGTATTTATATGTGTGTATAAATATATGTATAGAGATACATGTATACATCCAATATTTTATATTTGAACTGTAAACTAACTTATACTTATTTATAACCCCTAAGGAATCCAGTTCTTACATATCATCTAAGACAGAAACTCAATAAATATCTCTTAATCAAGATATCAACTCAAAAAGACTTGACACCAATATTACTTTCAGTTTCATGAAAATCCAGAGAAATCTGTTTATGCTTTTCCAAGATAAATAAAAGATACAAAGGGCACCTGGGTTGCTCAGTCAGTTTAGCATCCAACTCTTGGTTTTGGCTCTGGTCATGATCTCAGGCTTGTGACATCGAGGCCCATGTCAGTCTCCCCATTCAGTGCGCAGTCTGCTTGAGATTCTCTGCCTCTGCCTCTCCCTCTGCCCCTCCCCCAGTCACATTTTCTCTCTCTCCCTTTCAAATAAATAAAATCTTTAAAAAATAGATACATGAATAAATTCATCCCACAAGAAATTTAAGCATGCAAATGAGAACACAAGAATATCTGTATTGTAGGTTGGTCAAATATAATAATAGCTTAAATTTTTTATAGGTAGGTGTCACAATTTGCAAAGCATATTTGCATAGATTTTTAACTATCATGACACTTAAGCCTCTGAGTTAATAGAAGGCATTAATGTTTCCACTTTACAGCTAAGGATTTCAGAGAGGTTGAGTTTCAGAATTCCATAGCTCATAAATGTCAGTCTATCTATCATCTATCATCTATCTATCTTATTGAGATATAATTTATATACCATAAAACTTATCCTTTTGATTTGTAGAACCATGGTTTTTAGAATACTCACACAGTTGTGCAATCAACATTACCTAATTTTAGAATACTTTCATCAGCCAAAAAAGAAATCCCACGCCCATTAGCAGTCACTCCCTATTCCCACTAGCCCCTGCAAAACGTCAATTAAGGAGTATGTTGTTTAATGTCCACATATTTATGAGTTTCCTGAATTTCCTTCTCTTAGACTTAATTATGTTTTTGTCAGAGAACATACTTTGTATAATTTTGACCTTTGTATAATTATTTAGGCATGTTGTATGGCCTAACATTTATTCTGGAGAATGTCTCATGTACTCTTGAGATGAATGTGTATTTTGTTGTTGGCTGATGTGTTATACATATCCTTTTTGTCAAGTTAGTTGACAGTGTTCGAGTCTTCTCTTTCCTTATCTATCTTTTGTCTAGTTATTTTATCCATTATTGGAAGCGGTACATTGAATTCTCCAACTATTATTGTTGAATTGTCTATTTTTCTTCTCAGTTCTGTCAGATTTTGATTCATGAATTTAGGAGTTGTATTGATAGGTGAATATGTGCTTATAATTATTACATTTTCAGGATGGATTGATCTTTATGACTATAACTGTCCTCATTTAGCTCTAGTAACAACTTTTGTATTAAAGTCTACTTTGCCTGATCCTGGCACAGCAAGTCATGCTTTTTTTTTTCATTACTGTTTGCATTGTTAGCCTTTTTTAAATCCATTCTGGTTTGTTTTTTTTTTAATTTTTCTGTAAATTGTCTTAATTTACCCGTCCTTTCTGAAAGATAGTTTTGCTGTATACAAAAGTTTTGGTTGATAGTCCTTTTATTTCAGCACTTTGAATTTGTTACGTCTGGCATCTGTAGCTTCTGATAAGTCGGCTTATATTCTTACTGGAGATCCCTTTTGATAAGTTTTTTTATCACTTGCTGCTTTTAAGATTCTCTCTTTGTTTTTGGCTATTGGGAGTTTATGATGTGGCTAGTTATGGATCTCTGAGTTTTTCTAATTGGAGTTTGTTGAGCTTCCTGGATGTGTAGATTAATGCTTTCCATTACATTTAAGAAGTTTAGGGCACTGTTTCTTTAAATATTCTCTCCACTTTTTCTCTCTCCCTTTTCCTTCTGAAATTCTCATTATGATGTACTTACATTTAATCGTACTTCACTTTTTTGAGGATATGTTCATTTTTTTCCTTTTTCCTTTTTTTCTCTTATGCAGATTCTTTTGCTTTTTCTTATGCAATTTCTCAGACTGAATAACGTAAATTAACTTACCTTCAAGTATCCTTTTTTTCTGTCAGTTCAAATCTACTCTTCAACTCCAGAATATCCATTTTTCACATGATTTTTATCTCTCTATAGATATTCTCTATTTGGCATGACATCACTTTCTACTTAATTATTTAGGCAAGGTTTCCTTTAATTCTTTGAACACATTTATAGCAGCTGATTTAGATTATTTGTCTAGCAAGTCCAACATCTGAGTTTCCTCAGTGTCAGTTTCTGTTAACTGCACTTTTTTATTTTCTGTGTATGGACCATACTTTCCTATTTCTTTTAAGTTCTTGTAATTTTTTTTTCTATTAAAAACTGGACATTTTAGGCCATAAAATCTGACAATTCTGGAAATCACATTTTACCCTATCCAAGGTTAGCCATTTTTTCTGTGTTGTTTTTAATTTGTTTGCTTATTGTCTTTCCTAGACTAATTCTATAAAGTGTATTCTTGTTTGAGAGTGGCCGCTGAAGTCCCTGCTCAGTCAGCTTACTTGTCCACTAGTGACCGGACAGATCTTCTATATTCCCGGAACCAGTGAATCTCCCACTGTTTGCTGAGGGGCGGTGTGTGTGTGTTGGCGCATGTCTTCAATGCTCAGGCAGGCAGTTTACAGCTCTGCCTTAGCCGTGACTTTCTGNCGCTTACTTGTCCACTAGTGACCAGACAGATCTTCTATATTCCCGGAACCAGTGAATCTCCCACTGTTTGCTGAGGGGCGGTGTGTGTGTTGGCGCATGTCTTCAATGCTCAGGCAGGCAGTTTACAGCTCTGCCTTAGCCGTGACTTTCTGCTCGCGGGGATCCTCAAGATCAGTCAGTGGTAAGCAATTCTGGCATTCTCCAGTCTTTCCTCGACAATATGCACAGCCCGGCACATGGGGATGGCCTTATCTAGCCTTGGATTGGACAGGAACTTTTCAAAGCCATCTATGGATATTTCATTGCCAAGGTTTCCCTTTTATGATTTTGACCATTAAATGGTTAAATGTTTGTCCCTACGGTAGTGCTACATCAGATACACACTGCAATGTTAAACAGTTTCCACTTACATCTGCCCCAGGGATAGGGTTTTCTTCATTTACTGACCTCAGAATCCTCCCAGAGCAAAGCTCTGTAAATGGGGGCTTTTCCAGAGAACTGCCAGACAGATTAAATAGTGAGATATTTCAGGGGATTAGGCTTTGGGGGGAACTCCAAAACATTCTGTCCCATTTGGGGGGCTGCCAGGCTGCTGGTTTTAACAGGTACCCTGTTTTCTAGGCTGCAGGTGTTATAGGCGGCCACAGAGCCTATGGGGGAACAGGGGAGATGGCAATAGGGAGAGCATTAATGCCATAGCACTTAAATTCTTACCCTGATTTAGCTCTTTTTCTTGAATAAATTGTCCAAGAGTTGCTGTAAGCTTTTGGTTAAATAAGTGAGTTTTGGAAATGTTAATTTTGACTCTTTCTGTCAGTGTTGTCATTGCTTTTATTGAGGTACAGACATTCACACATCTTTATTTCACCATTCTCGAACTACTTCATGCCAACACTCTAACTTTTTATTTTTAATCCACCTTCGAAGTTTTTTGCTGTAGCACATCAATATGGGGAAAATGTCAGTAAGATAGTTTGGGGAAACTGGAAGAATACACATGGCGAAAAATCTAAATGTGCCTGAGAAAGTCCTAGTATTCTGGAAATAGCATGTGCATTGGAATTAAACTGTCTTTGGTTCAAATCCCAGTTATTAACTGAAAGACTTGGACATTTTCTTTGTANGCCAACACTCTAACTTTTTATTTTTAATCCACCTTCGAAGTTTTTTGCTGTAGCACATCAATATGGGGAAAATGTCAGTAAGATAGTTTGGGGAAACTGGAAGAATACACATGGCGAAAAATCTAAATGTGCCTGAGAAAGTCCTAGTATTCTGGAAATAGCATGTGCATTGGAATTAAACTGTCTTTGGTTCAAATCCCAGTTATTAACTGAAAGACTTGGACATTTTCTTTGTAATCATTGATGCACATAGGTTTTCTCTTACCTAATGAGTTAGTAATGCCTTCTAAAAATTGCTACAAACCTTAAATAAGGTGTATTGGAATTTTAATAAACTGAAGTTTTGTTTTTGATTTTTCAATAGATAAACTGATTAATACTGAGATAAGATAGAACAATTTGGCATTAGAATCTTAAAGAAATCTGTTTTCTGCATCTAGATTCCATGTTTCTTAAAGAGGAAGAGTTTGACTCAATTCAGCAGGCTTTAGTAAGAATAGGAGACGCCAAGGATCGAAGGCTTTAATTTATATGGTAATCTGTTTTTTTTCAGCCAAGTATTTATTATCTATAAGATATTTATTTAATGATGTTAATATAAAAATATTATTCATCTGTTGTTAATTAAAATACTTAAAAACCTTCGGGATTTTGTAAAGTTTTATAAGCTCGGAGACAAAAAACTGATTTATCTTGATATTTCCAATCTGAGCTTTCCTGAATCTGCTTATGGATTCTTTGATACTGATGTGACTTGTCTAGAAGCTGGACTTCAAAGAGAAACCAATGTCATTAGGA
The DNA here is from genome assembly GCF_002007445.2 of Ailuropoda melanoleuca. Taxonomy (NCBI): domain Eukaryota; kingdom Metazoa; phylum Chordata; class Mammalia; order Carnivora; family Ursidae; genus Ailuropoda; species Ailuropoda melanoleuca. The sequence goes on along the minus strand of NC_048224.1, from coordinate 92,289,584 downwards.
AAAAAAATAATTTTTCCTTTTTCCCCCATCTTATGATCAGGTAAACTTTTAAACTTAACTCTGAATTTAAAAAAAAAAAGTGTGTTTGAACTTTTTTTTTTCTCTTTAAAGAAAGATTGAAGAAAGACTTCAAAGAACCTGTCACAAAAGGCATCATACCTTGGGTTGAAGGTATGATTTCTATAGACCTCGGTCCAGCCCTCAGGATACATATAGATCTAACTCCAAGTGGATACAGGACTGCCTTAGATGTATCATTTCTTAAAAGTAAAAGTAGACTTGCAAAGACAGGATATAGAGAGTAGAATTTAAAGCACCCAGTGCCACTACACAGACTATCAATATTGATTTAAATTGTGTTCCTTCTATGAAACATAACCTCAGTGTCTTATTTGCATTCACTTTCCTCCTCCTACAGAAAACAAAAACCAACTCTAGAGAAGTCAGTGTCTCTGTTGCAACTTGGACAATACCAGGAAATTTATTTAATTCATTTTGGTTCTGAATTACCCAGCTCAGGAAGAAAGACATGAGGAAAGAAGAGACAAAGAGAAAAACATACACATGAAATTACCTAGCAGCCTAGAGAGATTTGTTGAAGTATCTGGGTATTTTTGAAAAACCTAAAGAAGCATCCAAATCTCCATTATGTAGAACGTGTTATTTGGGAATCCCTCACTTTCAAAACTAACATTCAGGATTTGGCCTATTAGCTTGTACATAGCCTATTAGATTCAGGAGAATCCACTCATCTCCAAGCTTAACCGCATTTTTATTCATTTCATCCCTTTAAGTTAGAAATTTGATCTTACCACAAACCAGCTCCGCTGGCATATAGATGCTTCATCCTATTCTGGCCATCTGTTGCCCAATCCATAGCAATAGCCATTACTCAAAATGCACCCAAATGTTCCAAATCAATCTTTTTTTAAATTGAAAGATGTGTAAAAACATTGTAAGAAGGAAAAATACATTCCTGTATCTCTGTCTGTATCTTCTCTACCAAAACTTGTCCAACTCAGCCAATAACCATCTGTAGCAAGTTAAACTTTCCTCAAGCAGTTCCTCCTCTCATTTTTTTCAACTTCTATGAAAGGCAATCAAGGGCTCACTCATCCTAATGAATAAATCCTATTAATGAGTGTCAGGAACTCATCACTCACCTGAACAGTAGACACCCTAGAATCACTAAGTATTATCCATCCTGTTTCCTCTCTTGGTCAAGGTTTCACACACACCAGTGGGATTTTATCATCAAAACCATCAACAGCATTTACAGAATTTTTGCCACAAACAACAGTAAAAACTTAGGACTTTACTATAGTTGTATAGTAAATCATACAAAGACTCAGTAAGTTTAGAAATCGGAGAGAAAATAGATAACACCTAAGTGAATTAAAATGGGAAATACAGCTATGAAAAGGACAGCAAGACAAAAGTAAGACAACTTTAAATAACACATTTAGGCAAAGTAATTCTTAACCTAGATATTAGGAAAGGGGAGATTAAAGTAGTCATTAATAACAACCATAATGATAAATTAGGCTGGGAAGACTTAGGAACTGTGATAGGTAGGCTCATTTTTTTTTTTTTTTTGAAGTTTAAGGCCTGGGCTGAATTATAAACTATACCAAAGCTGGATTCAAAATTCTTCCCTTCTACATAATTATTTTTCCTTATTAACCTAAAACATGTGAATCTGAAGATGCCCCCCTCCTTTTTCCCTTCTTTGGCATAATTTCCCAATGTCACTTTTTTATGTCTTCACACTGTAGAAATTATGATTTCTAGCATTTAAAAACATAGTATTATGATCATGTTAGAATCCAAGCAAAAATAAAATTACCAACATTTTCTTTTATAATGAGAGCACTAAGTGAAATTAACAGACATGATACAATTTAAAAACTTATATGAGCTTAGACTACAAAAACCTGTTAAGAAACACATTCAAGCTAATTTTAAATCTTTGAGTCATGGTTCTAAATAATTTTGTATAGTTGTCACAAGTAGTTTGAACACAGGTGGCCAATTCTCTCTATCCAATTTCAAGTGCTGTATCATAAAATTTGTTACACTTAGATTAATATCGACCTAAACTGTTTGCCTCATGTTTATCTTTTTTTTTTTTTTTTTTGGCACATTTACAGTTACCATTTATCAAAGGTCCTGGTTAAGCAGGCTGATATGAAAAATCCAGCAGTTAAGGCTTCCCAAACTGTCCTAATTAAAGTGGAATACCTTTCTCATTTTTCTCTATCTCAACACATAATTCATTTATTCATAACTTTTATGGCTACCTGAAATCATCTTATTTATGTCTTCACACGAGGGCAGGAACCTATTCTGCTTTTTCATTCATGTCTCCTCATAGCTAGCAAAGTACCTGGCTTTTAGTAGGTTTTTAATTAATATACTTTGAATTAATAATGAATGAGTGAATGAATGTATGGAGAATGAGTCAATGAATCAATCAACCAAATTTAATTAAAATGAATTTCTATTATAATACATGAGGAAGTGAGAGCCAGCTTCACTTTCAACATAATCTTATACAAAATGTTGACTTGTGACTTAGTAACATTTGCCAAATCATAACATTTCAATAAATCATTCCTCTGTTCTGTATTGCATACCATGATTATGGACTCATGTTTAATTTATTGCATTTTCTTCCAGCCACATCTGTATAATCTAGTTTACTCTGTGTCACCTCTGTTTATAAACCATTGCCCATGGATGTTTCTCTGCTCTTTGTTCAGTCAGAGCCACAGAATATAAAACAATAATCATGTAAGCTCATTTGTTGTAGAAGTCCCTTTGTTATTGTCCTTATCTTTATCTTGGGTTTTGCAGAATATGGCTTAGTTAATGTCAGTTTCTTTAGAAACATATTTTGGACCGTCCTATTATGGTTGAAAGCTATACATAGGAAAAAAAAAAAAACATAGATTCAAAAAGGGAGAGGATTAGAGAGAAATATGTTACAAAGAGCACAACCCTTGGTCCTGTATCTCATTCACATTTTCCCTGCTTACATTCAGACTTCCTCCTTCTGTCTCTATATTCTCTTCCATATTAATTTCCTTTCCCTGTATTTATGTATCAGTTTCCTCCTCTGGCCTGTTAGTAGAATGCCCAACAGTGTTACAAAGTTGTATCTTAGTACCCTGAAAGAATCAATTCATTTCTCAAAGGTGTTTTGCTCTCAGGAAGTAACATAGGTTCCTGGAAGATGTGTGATTAAAAAAACAAAACAAAAACATTGTTGTTGTTTTTTTTTTAAACCATATTTTTCTCCAATAGTATAAATGATTATTATAATTAAAAACCATAACTTTTGCACCATGAAAATGACAGTAATCTATATTTCCTGTTAAACTTTGTTTAACCTTGGATTCAAGGAACCATAGCTTTTAAGCAATGGTAGATCATAAGGTCTGTCATGTCCACATAATTGTAGGGATTTATAAACTTGAACATTATCTCCTCTCAACATACTCCTCCCCAACATACATTCAGAGAAGCTAATGAAAACGAGATCAAGTTCACAGATAACTACCAATTAAAAAGAAATGAAAATTAAAATGATCCCCAGATTTGTAATCTTCTCAGAAAGAAATTATGCTATGGTGGACTGGGGTAAGCACTGTTTATTTTTTACTGTAAAGGATAACTGGGAAGGGATTCTGAATTAGCAGATGCAAAGTTTAAGCAAATATCAACCTCTCTATGATATATAAGCCTATGAATCCCAACCAATGCTTTGGTGTTAAAGTGTTAAACTGCAGGGTTACTGAATGCAAAATAGAGTTATTCTTACCTGTGCATGGGGATGTTTTGGAGGAGAACATAGTAAATTTGATAAAAGTGATTAGACCACAGGGCAATCTAATCCTAAAAGTTTGGCTAACTAGGTCCAGCATAAAAAATATTTAGTTGATGTGTTTGCAGAATATACAGTAAAAGAAAACAGTCATAAACACATACACATAAAGCCACAGTTGTGCAGGACTGGTGAATGTGCTAATGCAAAGTGTCATGGAAGATCAAGGACCTCATTTTTACTACATGCTCATGGGTAGGAAGGCAGAACTAACATTAAATTCCAATAGTACATCCTACCTTCTTTATTTGTGAGAGTCACATAAAATGACATAACTATAGTATTTATCACAGTGTGCTAAGCATTGTTAATTCTTTTTTATAATTTCTTCAACAAAGTTCTTTTAAGTTCCTATAGTGTGTTATTATGTCCAAGTACTTTTCTAAATGTTCAAGATACATCAGTAGACAAAAGAATAATTGAAGAAAAGTACCTAATGTCATAGAATTTATAGTCCAGTAGGATCAGATAGATAAAAAATTAAATATGTCTTTTCTATCATCTATCATCTATCTATCTATCTATCTATCTATCATCTATCTGTCATCTATCTACCTATCTATCATCTATCTATCTATGTTGTGCATGTGTGTATGTTGCACTTGCTCGTGTTTATGCTTTATTAGATTACAAGTGATTTGGGAGGGATGTGTGACAATTTTAAAATGTGGTCACAGAATGCGTCACTGAGAATTTGACACTTGAGTAAACATCTCAAGGAAGTGAGTGCATGATCCATGTGGATATATAGGGAAAAACGTTTAAGTTACTTGAAAGAGAGGGTGTTTTGAGCCACACAACACTGGTATAACAGGGGCTGCATGAGTGAAGGAGACAGTGTTAGCAAATGAGGTTTATCAAGATGGGGAGGGTCAGTGCACATAGAAATTCGTAGGGCAGTGTAAAGACTTAACTTTGCATGAGCTACAAAACCATTGCAAAGATTGAACAGAACAGTGGTATAATAGGATGAACTATTCAAAAGAATACTGGTTTTTGTTTCTGTTTTTAGGGTATACAGGCAAAGGTGGAAGCAGGGACACTAGAAGACAAGTTAAAATAATGTGTATGAAGTGTGATAATGATGTGGAGCAAAGTGGTTGTAATGGAGACGCTGAGATGCGGTTGATTCTGAATACTGCTTGAAAACAAAGATGTCAGGATTGGCAGGTAGATGTGAGAAAAAAAGAGGAGTTGAGAATGCCACTCAGGTATTTGGACTGAGCAACTGGAAGAATGGAAAATATTGTGGTTGGGGCAGGCTTGGGAAAAGAATGCCTGGAGTTTAGAAGTAGACATATTTAGTTTCAATATCCAGGTGAAGATATTGAGGTCATAATTCGATATATGAATTCAGACGATTTGAGATAAATCGGGACAAGATATTTGGGTATAGAGAAGCTATTCAATTTCAAGGCCCTGGAGGAGATCTGCACGTTAGTTAATGTGCAAATGAAAAAGGAAAGAGTTACCAGGATAACTGGAGAATTCCAGCAGTGGAGAATTCCAACATCCAGACATCAGGGGTATGAACATGTTCCACAAAATATCCACTAAGACCGATCCACTGGGGGTGGAATGTACTCCACTAGCAAATGAGAGCCAACCACATTTATTGCTGCACACTGTGTTCATTAGCAGCATGTTAGAAGCTTGCAATTGGCCATGTTTGGAGTATTTATACCATGAGCATCAGCACACTCAGAACTAGATAATTTTTCTCCCCCTCAGAGTCGTTGTTAACATCAACCAGCACACGCTGACAAAGACATGATTGTTGGACTCAGTGATGTGTAGGTCACCAGAGATCAAGAGGTGCATTTTCGGAAGAGCAGTGAGGAGAAAAGTTTCAGTGAAGTGTTTAAAGAAAGAAAGGAATTGCAACCAGTGAGTATGGATAACTCTTTCAAGGAAAGTTTCTGTAAAAAGGCAGTAGCTATAGCAATATGTGGATTGCAAGAAGATTTTTGTTTGTTTTGTGTTTTTGAAGAGGGATGTATAGAGTTATTACATGCTAACGGGATTGATTGAAGAGGTACAGCAGAGAAATCAGAGTGAAGAGAGGGGAAAATGGACGGAATTGTAATCTTGTGAAAGGGGTGGGATGTAGTACTTAAGTGGAGGGGTGGTTTTTCAGAACGAGTACAGACTTTTTATCCCAGACAATAGGTGGGAACACAGAACATATGGCTCATATGCATGGTGAGAAAAATACCATTTGTGATTGCTTCTTTTCTCAGAAGTGAAATCATCAGCTGGAAGTGAAAATGGGGCAGAAACTAGTTGGAATTACGAGGTGAGAGGACAAGATGGGAAATAGTAGGCTAATGAATGCCTAAGGAAATGTAGGAGGTCTCCCTTGCGGCACTAAGGGCCCACTTGATGCTAATAGTCAAGAAATTAAAATAAAGCCACTAAACAGGACTGTGATTTTCTTCAGCAGCAGTTAACTTTGAGAGCAGGTAGAGAACTAGCTCTAATAATGGATAAGTACAAAAGGAAGCACAGTTGTGATGAGGGGATTGATACTGAAAACACAGGTTAAATTATGAACTGTGGAATAGAAGCTAGTTAAGGACAAAAATGAGAACATGAAGGAAATTAGGAGCATTAAAAGGGAAAAGGTTTAGATGGAGTAAAAAATAGTAGTTTAGAGCCCTGTAGGGGGAAACTAGGATAGACAAGAAGTGTAAAAAAAGTCAGATTCATAGAATTGAATTTACAAAAGTTGTTAGAGAAACGGAGGTCTAGTTACTGAGAGATCACATTATTTAAAAAAGCATCTATGGGTTTTTTATAAACACCAAGAATAATGACAGAAAGAATTTTCAGTAAAATTATAATTAGTAAAAATCTAAGACCTACAGTGATCGAGGAAAAGTGAACCGCATTGGAGAATGATTGCAAAAAAGAAGAGGTGACCAAAATCACAATGTGATAACCATTTCATAACCACCAAAATGGCTACAATAGAAAAAGAACAAAAAACACACAGACTCTTAAATACAGAGAACAAACTGGTGGTTGTGGGGGGTGGGGGGGGGATGGGTTAAATAGATGAGGGGGATTAAGAGGTATAAACTTCCATTTATAGAATAAGTCATGGAGATGAAAAGTATAGCATAGGGAATATAGTCATAATAGCATAACAACTTGAGTCATAGATGGTGACAACACGGTGAGCACTGCGTAATGTATAGAACTGTCGAATCACTGTTATACAGCTGAAACTAATATAACACTGTATGTCAACTATACTTCAATAGTAAAAAAAAAGTGATCATAATACATGTTCATGCAAAGAAATGGAGTGCTTCTGGAAATGGGGAATGATACAGCCACTTTGAAAAAGTTTGGTGGTTTCTTAGAATATTAAACATAAATTTACCATATTATCGAGCAATTCCACTCCTAGGTTTTTACACAAGAGAAATGAAAATTATGTCCACATAAGGACTTGAAAGAAAAAGTAGATAGTAGAATTACTCATAATAGCCAATAAATAGAAACAGATGCCCACAAACTGGTGAATTGTTCAGGGAAGTGAGTACATCTACACAATGGAATACTATTCAGTGATAAAAAGGAATGGCATACTGACATGTTACAACATATACAAACCTGGAGAACATTATGCTAATTGTAGGAATAGAGATGGTAAAGATCACATATTTTATTATTCCATTAATAGGAAATGTTTAGAAAATGCAAATCTATAGCAAGAGAAAATAGATTAGTGGTTGGCTGAGGCTGGGATAAGAAAGAAGATTAGTTATTAAGGAACATGAAAGATCTTATTGGAATGATAAAAATGTTCTAAAACTGGATTATGGTAATGGTTGCATTACACAGAAAATTTACTAAATGATTACTAAAAGTTATTGAATTATACACTTAAAATGAATGAAGTTTATAGTATGAAAATTATGTCTTAATTTGTTTTAAAAAGATAAAGTGGTTTTTTTAAAGTAGGGATAGCACTTGGTTTTGTTTGGTGACTTGAGATTCAAAGCTGATTTTTCCCCCCCTGGGCTGGGAGGGAGAGACAATGAGAGGGATTCTTTCCCCTACTTCTAGCTCTATGCTGTGGGAGGGAAAAATCAGTTTCCACTTGAACGATCGGTGTCCTCAAGGCAGAGATAAGAGTCAGAGCAAGAGAATAAAGAGCACAGGAAGGGGTTCAGAGTATGATGAATTTTGCAATTGACTAGCAGTGTTTCTAAGGGCCTAGGAGAAGTGCTTTAAGAGAATGGGTTAGCAAGGGGTATGGACAGAGCTTTGAGGAGGTGAGAATCGGAAGAACCTGTGGGCCCTGGTTTACCTTGGTAATTGATATCAACCGAGAAAAAAGGCAGCATTGAGCGTGAAGGCTCTGAGATTTTACCTACTTGCAACCTAACAGGTTAGACAGCCTCCGTTTCATAGATGCTGGCAGTAAGACAGATCACTGTCAGAAACAAGGGACTTCATTACTCGCAGTCCAGCAAGTTCCTTCGTGTCCCCCAAGTTCCTGGGAGTGGTAGAGAGTCCTCCAGGAGGCAGCTGCACATGCAGTATGTCTGAATCAGAGATAAGTAACACCAAGCTTAAGGAGACCGAATGTTTTATATTTGGCTACAAATGAACCTGTCTCATCTTTGCTCTAGAAAAGACATCATATTGAACTCTATACTGGACAATAAATGGATCTGCTTTCTGCTCCACAAAGTAGTAATTTCTATCTTTCAAGGCTATTTGCCACGTAAGCAATCTTGAAAGGATAGTCTGTAATAAATGCTCTCTGTGACTCTACCCACAAGATGTTTAGAAATGCAAAAGGGCAACGGGGAATCTTCCAACAAAGGGCAAAATGAAATTAATCCTTTGGGATCTCCAGCAAATTGTGAGAGTAAAACAGATGACTGTTACCCAGGTACAAGGAGTGGTAAGAAGTTCCGGCTAAGATAACATAATGGTTTTGGGCCCCATTTTTACTCCTAGATGTATGGAAGCCAGAGCAGAGATCTTATTGGAAATACCTGGAGCTCTAACATTCTCTTTATTGCATACAAATTACAAGTGTAACCACCTCTTATATTAATGTAAAGACTCTAAAGAAGGATTAAATTATTGCTCAGAAATGTTCACTTTCTTCCCCTCAATTCCATGGGAGATGAAACTTTCCCACTTCTTTTTTTTAAAGATTTTATTTATTTATATGACACAGAGAGAGAGCAGGAGAGCACAGGCAGGGGGAGCGGCAGTGGGTGAGGGAGAGGGAGAAGCAGCCCCTCCCCCCCGAGCAAGAGAGCCTGATGTGGGATTCGATTCCAGGACCCTGGGATCATGACCTGAGCTGAAAGCAGTTGCTTAACCCACTGAGCCACCCAGGTGCCCCAAATCTTTCCCACTTCTTTGATGATGGATTCCGCTTATGATTTTCTATAACACAAACGAGATGGTAATAGACCTATGGCAAGGAGATATTTGAAATGTGCTTGCACAATTGGTCTTGCTCTTTTACAGCCTCCACCATCCTTGTAGGAAGAAAGGAGCAAGCCGGCCTCGGAAAGCCAACCTCCAGAGGCAAAGGAGGGTTTGGGTGAGATCAGCAGAGCCCTCAGGTTAGCTAGCCTGAGTCAGCCAACCGCATGCAAATATGCAGATAAGTGATAATAAAGGATCAGTTTTTTTCAAGCCATCGAATTTAGGGTTGTTTGTTTATTTCTTTGGCAATAACTAACTGATATACTGCTTGAATACATAAAAAATAAATTGTGACTAAAGAAGTAAAGGTAGATATTTTTGGAATACGGAATACCAGTGGGAAGTACGGTTTGGCGTGGCACGACAGTATGTGTATGTGTTTATACATGGGAGGAGGGGTCTGGGTGGAGGCATTCTAGGAGGATCTAGTGGCCTAAGTATGCATACAGTGACCCAGGTTCTTACTATTTCACAATCCTTAGCATTCTCCCAACTGTTTCAAATTGGCAAAGGGCTACATCACAACTCAACATTATATTACATTGTTACATAGTATTATTAATGATAATATTTAACATTATTTAAGAATCATATTAATAATTATATGATGGTAATAGTAAAAAGTGAAGCTGTGATTATTAGGCTTAATGACCTGGTAAATTGATTCATGATCATAATTGCAATTTCATGTACAGCTTGCTCTTGACTCACAAAACCCTGGACTTAGCAACAATCTGCATAAAGAAAGGAATAAGTTAAGAATCAGAGTCTGGGGTCTTTGTATTTTTATTTTTTTGAATCAAATAATTATTGAATTTGAACATAAAATTTGATTAAGAAGTCTTTTTTTGTAGGGCGCCTGAGTGGCACAGCGGTTAAGCATCTGCCTTCGGCTCAGGGCGTGATCCCGGCGTTATGGGATCGAGCCCCACATTGGGCTCCTCTGCTATGAGCCTGCTTCTTCCTCTCCCATTCCCCCTGCTTGTGTTCCCTCTCTCGCTGGCTGTCTCTCTCTCTGTCAAATAAATAAATAAAATCTTTAAAAAAAAAAAAAAAGTCTTTTTTTGCAAATGTATACAATTAATGATTTATTAATATTTATAAGTACTTCTCTCCTACCACATCCTATACACAGTGATCTACATAGAACTCCTACAAATAAACAATATATAAGCAAACAAATATATCTAGTGTCCTGTGTATGAATTGGAAATGATTTCCCATAGCAGCGGTTTTTATACAGTGGTTTATATAGTTACAGTAGTCATCTTTTACCTGTGTGAAGATCTGAACTGAAAAGTGGCAATATTTATTCTGCATTTTATATAAGGCAACTGCTCTGAGTTTCAAATCATCAAATTAAATATTCACTTTTGGAGAAGAAATAAAGAAACAAAAACAAATTTCATGTTACACATGTAACTCGGATCTCATTTAAACCTCATAAAAGTGCTTTAAGTTTAGCGTTGTTCCATTTTTAATTTGAGAGGTGGGAAGGATCATAACAGTTATAACTTAGCCATGGTTATAGCCCTAATAAAAAATACACATTTTTCAAAATTGGTCTCTGAATCAAAACCCATTATAGATTTTATTTAAAGTTTTTTCTTTTCTACATCAAATACACAGACTAATTATGCTACAGTTTTTACAAAGTCATCAACTTGCTTTACCAAAAAATGGTAAATTGAGAAAAAAGGAATTAGAAAGATGTTAAAAATAAACATAAGCAGCTTTATTGATGTTATCATTATTGTCACTTGAGTAATGCAAGCTAAAATAATATTGCATATGTACAAACTGGCCATTTATTCTTTTTTGTTTNAATTAATGATTTATTAATATTTATAAGTACTTCTCTCCTACCACATCCTATACACAGTGATCTACATAGAACTCCTACAAAAAAACAATGTATAAACAAACAAATATATCTAGTGTCCTGTGTATGAATTGGAAATGATTTCCCATAGCAGCGGTTTTTATACAGTGGTTTATATAGTTACAGTAGTCATCTTTTACCTGTGTGAAGATCTGAACTGAAAAGTGGCAATATTTATTCTGCATTTTATATAAGGCAACTGCTCTGAGTTTCAAATCATCAAATTAAATATTCACTTTTGGAGAAGAAATAAAGAAACAAAAACAAATTTCATGTTACACATGTAACTCGGATCTCATTTAAACCTCATAAAAGTGCTTTAAGTTTAGCGTTGTTCCATTTTTAATTTGAGAGGTGGGAAGGATCATAACAGTTATAACTTAGCCATGGTTATAGCCCTAATAAAAAATACACATTTTTCAAAATTGGTCTCTGAATCAAAACCCATTATAGATTTTATTTAAAGTTTTTTTCTTTTCTACATCAAATACACAGACTAATTATGCTACAGTTTTTACAAAGTCATCAACTTGCTTTACCAAAAAATGGTAAATTGAGAAAAAAGGAATTAGAAAGATGTTAAAAATAAACATAAGCAGCTTTATTGATGTTATCATTATTGTCACTTGAGTAATGCAAGCTAAAATAATATTGCATATGTACAAACTGGCCATTTATTCTTTTTTGTTTGTTTTGCAACTAAATATTTAGTATTTTATATTTTAAAATTTTAAAAACAAGTAGTTTATTTTCTTGAGTTTACAGTTTTTGTGAATATCAGATTAGTTGAAAAGAATCAAAGATAATGGTGCTTGGGATAAAATTTCTAGTTAGATGATGGAAATAAACAGGCAAAAACAAGTTGTGTGTTGACATTTGGATGTTTGGCAAAGATCTCAATTTCTAGGCCAGGGTGTCACCTTTTACTATTATGCCACNGTTTATATAGTTACAGTAGTCATCTTTTACCTGTGTGAAGATCTGAACTGAAAAGTGGCAATATTTATTCTGCATTTTATATAAGGCAACTGTGCTCCGAGTTTCAAATCATCAAATTAAATATTCACTTTTGGAGAAGAAATAAAGAAACAAAAACAAATTTCATGTTACACATGTAACTCGGATCTCATTTAAACCTCATAAAAGTGCTTTAAGTTTAGCGTTGTTCCATTTTTAATTTGAGAGGTGGGAAGGATCATAACAGTTATAACTTAGCCATGGTTATAGCCCTAATAAAAAATACACATTTTTCAAAATTGGTCTCTGAATCAAAACCCATTATAGATTTTATTTAAAGTTTTTTTCTTTTCTACATCAAATACACAGACTAATTATGCTACAGTTTTTACAAAGTCATCAACTTGCTTTACCAAAAAATGGTAAATTGAGAAAAAAGGAATTAGAAAGATGTTAAAAATAAACATAAGCAGCTTTATTGATGTTATCATTATTGTCACTTGAGTAATGCAAGCTAAAATAATATTGCATATGTACAAACTGGCCATTTATTCTTTTTTGTTTGTTTTGCAACTAAATATTTAGTATTTTATATTTTAAAATTTTAAAAACAAGTAGTTTATTTTCTTGAGTTTACAGTTTTTGTGAATATCAGATTAGTTGAAAAGAATCAAAGATAATGGTGCTTGGGATAAAATTTCTAGTTAGATGATGGAAATAAACAGGCAAAAACAAGTTGTGTGTTGACATTTGGATGTTTGGCAAAGATCTCAATTTCTAGGCCAGGGTGTCACCTTTTACTATTATGCCACACTTTTGCAATTTGATATTTCAATTAATTTATTTCTCACAGAAAATAGAGTAAATGAGCCAGATTAAAAAAGCAAAAATAGATTTTTGTAATTAGCTTATTTCACTTAGTGTAATATCTCCGAGTTTCATGCATGTTGTATTATGTGCCAGAATTTCTTTATTTTTTTAAGGTTGAATAATATTCTATTGTATACTGTGTGTGTGTGTGTGTGTACACACAGTTCCTTTATCCATTCATCCATCGATGGACATTTAGATTACTTCCACATTTTGGCTATTGTGAGTAATGCTACAATGAACATGGGGCATTCAAGGAAGAATATATTTTANCTCTGAGTTTCAAATCATCAAATTAAATATTCACTTTTGGAGAAGAAATAAAGAAACAAAAACAAATTTCATGTTACACATGTAACTCGGATCTCATTTAAACCTCATAAAAGTGCTTTAAGTTTAGCGTTGTTCCATTTTTAATTTGAGAGGTGGGAAGGATCATAACAGTTATAACTTAGCCATGGTTATAGCCCTAATAAAAAATACACATTTTTCAAAATTGGTCTCTGAATCAAAACCCATTATAGATTTTATTTAAAGTTTTTTTCTTTTCTACATCAAATACACAGACTAATTATGCTACAGTTTTTACAAAGTCATCAACTTGCTTTACCAAAAAATGGTAAATTGAGAAAAAAGGAATTAGAAAGATGTTAAAAATAAACATAAGCAGCTTTATTGATGTTATCATTATTGTCACTTGAGTAATGCAAGCTAAAATAATATTGCATATGTACAAACTGGCCATTTATTCTTTTTTGTTTGTTTTGCAACTAAATATTTAGTATTTTATATTTTAAAATTTTAAAAACAAGTAGTTTATTTTCTTGAGTTTACAGTTTTTGTGAATATCAGATTAGTTGAAAAGAATCAAAGATAATGGTGCTTGGGATAAAATTTCTAGTTAGATGATGGAAATAAACAGGCAAAAACAAGTTGTGTGTTGACATTTGGATGTTTGGCAAAGATCTCAATTTCTAGGCCAGGGTGTCACCTTTTACTATTATGCCACACTTTTGCAATTTGATATTTCAATTAATTTATTTCTCACAGAAAATAGAGTAAATGAGCCAGATTAAAAAAGCAAAAATAGATTTTTGTAATTAGCTTATTTCACTTAGTGTAATATCTCCGAGTTTCATGCATGTTGTATTATGTGCCAGAATTTCTTTATTTTTTTAAGGTTGAATAATATTCTATTGTATAGTGTGTGTGTGTGTGTGTGTACACACAGTTCCTTTATCCATTCATCCATCGATGGACATTTAGATTACTTCCACATTTTGGCTATTGTGAGTAATGCTACAATGAACATGGGGCATTCAAGGAAGAATATATTTTAACAATGCAGGATCTTTCTCATATATCAAATGAGTATCGGAAAATTTGTAAATTGCTAAGACTTCTGACAAACTTCTCTTAACCATCACTTCTGAAATACACAAAGGTGGTGAATATCAATTTTCTAAAGCTTTGTGTAAACAGGGAAGACTAGAGTTTTTAGGAGTCTTTCTGCCAATATAAAAATGCCAATTTCATATCAAAATATGCTTCAATGTGATATATATTAATATGAAAGTCTATTACATATTTCAGTATGAAAGAGAATGTTAGCTATCATTATACATGTAATTTGTAGGTAATGTAGGTAGAGGGGAAGGGAGACTATAAGGCANACACATGTAACTCGGATCTCATTTAAACCTCATAAAAGTGCTTTAAGTTTAGCGTTGTTCCATTTTTAATTTGAGAGGTGGGAAGGATCATAACAGTTATAACTTAGCCATGGTTATAGCCCTAATAAAAAATACACATTTTTCAAAATTGGTCTCTGAATCAAAACCCATTATAGATTTTATTTAAAGTTTTTTTCTTTTCTACATCAAATACACAGACTAATTATGCTACAGTTTTTACAAAGTCATCAACTTGCTTTACCAAAAAATGGTAAATTGAGAAAAAAGGAATTAGAAAGATGTTAAAAATAAACATAAGCAGCTTTATTGATGTTATCATTATTGTCACTTGAGTAATGCAAGCTAAAATAATATTGCATATGTACAAACTGGCCATTTATTCTTTTTTGTTTGTTTTGCAACTAAATATTTAGTATTTTATATTTTAAAATTTTAAAAACAAGTAGTTTATTTTCTTGAGTTTACAGTTTTTGTGAATATCAGATTAGTTGAAAAGAATCAAAGATAATGGTGCTTGGGATAAAATTTCTAGTTAGATGATGGAAATAAACAGGCAAAAACAAGTTGTGTGTTGACATTTGGATGTTTGGCAAAGATCTCAATTTCTAGGCCAGGGTGTCACCTTTTACTATTATGCCACACTTTTGCAATTTGATATTTCAATTAATTTATTTCTCACAGAAAATAGAGTAAATGAGCCAGATTAAAAAAGCAAAAATAGATTTTTGTAATTAGCTTATTTCACTTAGTGTAATATCTCCGAGTTTCATGCATGTTGTATTATGTGCCAGAATTTCTTTATTTTTTTAAGGTTGAATAATATTCTATTGTATAGTGTGTGTGTGTGTGTGTGTGTGTACACACA
>NC_048224.1:91973688-91973864 GCF_002007445.2 Ailuropoda melanoleuca | reverse complement strand
CACGGACTCAGTCTGCTGTTTCCAGAGTGCGGGTCCGCGGTCCGCCCGCTCCCTGGTGCAGGTGGCCCACCTGCCGCCCTACGCGCGCGCTCCTGGAGCTCGCGTTCTAAGTCTGCTGTCTCGCGGGTGCCGTCCGCGAGTCCGCCTGCTCCCCTGTGCAGGTGGCCTGCCAACCG